>NC_089284.1:2305000-2567500 GCF_963678975.1 Dysidea avara | reverse complement strand
CAGACCACACACAGCTTACTATTGTTATTCTTACATTTTCAGGCATCAGCATTGGTACACATGCAGGACAATCATGACATTAAACTGCTCTACCAATTCCTATCCAAAGCAAGCACTATCTACCATGAGGTTTATCCACTAATGTGAGTGAGGTTTGGTGTTTAGCTCGTGTTCAAAAGTTAATATTCAGTACACTATATGTGCCCCTTTCAGAATAAAGGATTTATAGGCTTTTATGGAAGAAAAAAAGATTATAGTTCACATTCTCCCTAATATCCACTGCAGTTGCGTTAGACTTTTAGCATAGGAAATGATTTATGAGAGACCGTATGAAATTAGGGTAAAGGTTTGTACTGACCCCATAATAGCGATGGGGGTGGATTGGATGTATTGTACTTCAGTATGGATGTAACCAAGAGTTTTTGTATTTATAAACTAACTCCTTCTAACCCTAGTCACCAGGTGCTGGTTCCACACATAGCTCTGACTCTGAGCCAGTCACAGGATCACCATACGCTGAGTGCTGTACATAAACTGATTGAAACATTTGTCAAACAAAGCTACGAGAAGAACAACCATCCACTATCAGACTCTTATGCAGCAGGTAATCCACTGTAGGGAGGTGTCCTCATTTCCACTGTCCACGTTAACAAGTTCTACAGTACATTATGACATAGGCCACTACACAATTTATTTTATGAATTTAAAAGAAATATTGCGACTTGTAAAATTTGTATGCAAATGTTTTACAGTTGTCTCAATTCATTTACAGATATAGGCTTCAGTGGAATGACTGACCTATTTGGTCCATTCACTGTGTATGCCGGCTCAACCACCTCTGGCAAGGCAGAACCAACACTAGCACAAAATTATATAGACTCTGTGATAGAGGATCACCTACCAATTGATAGTGATGAAGTATTTCCACCACCAAACGTTAACTTGAAGCAGCGTCATTCTGTTGGACGGATCTACTCCTCACCAGCAATATATAAATCTCCCTGCACATTCCCTAGGTCAAGATCAATTGCAGAATCTGGTAGCTACTAGAAAGAATGAAGTTTTTTTTTTTAATATTATCCTTCCAGTTTGTATGTACATGTATCTAAATGACTTTTGTACATATTTTAGCAAAGAATTATGTGTTTGTTTTTTTAAAAAGAAATTTAATTTGTATTTTATCATCAAAACAAATTTACAGAAATAGATTGCATATTGATACATGAATAGCTAATAGGTTACTGTAGTGCTGCAATGAGTGATGGCATTGTTCCTGGTTTAACTTTATACTGTGTGTAGGTGTGAATGCCTATAGTAACCCTCTATAAATTTCAAATGATGGGTAAAGTTTATGTGTGGGAGGAATTTCATGAATAAAAGTTGATTGTGCTATCTGTACAGTGAATAGCCATAGATATGGTATAGGCTGTATAGCTATGTAGCAAGCTAATGGTATGATGAAATTTTTATGATGGTCACTGGTGAAACTACAGTATCAAATTATGTAGCAGGTCATACAGACATTTTTTACATGTAATGTATGTGGTTTTCCCAATAAATTCGGGCATAGATAGATTATCAGTATAGTAGGGTAGGGTAATCTATGATTCAGGTTGCTAGGGCAATTACGTAGTTCGACCATGTATTCATCGCGTGCATATAATAATTAAACTGCTAGTTAACATCTTATTATATTGGCTGTACTTACCCAATCCGGGTGCATGATTGGCATAATTTGGGAAACAATGGGCAGCCCAGAACGTGGCTAAGTGAAGTGCCTGACCAAGTTAGTACACGGCTTCTGCATTACACTTGTCATCTCATGACCGTGGCTATTATATAACGAGCATCATGGTCAATCTACCTGGCCAAGCAGCTTCACTGCGCCCTTTTTTAGTTCTGGGTTACCAGGTGTATGCATGGGTGGGTGGGTGGGTATTTATGTTTTCGGCATGATAGCTTGATTTCTCCCGGATGATGAAGGATACAATACTTGTCTCTAATAATTTCACCAGCGCAACGTGTGGTATGCGCCTGCGTACTGTACTAATAAACGATGCGTGGTGCATGTGACCCATTGTCCCCCCACTACCCCTGTGTCTTATAATAATCTGTTAACTTTTATTTACTGAGTAAATAACATTGTAAGCGCATGTGATTTAATTCCCCAACACGTGACTGGCATCATGTCGTTTTGGCAGAAGGCTAAAGGCTATACCACGAGTAGTCTGAAGACTACAGTTGATGCTGTATTGGAATATGATACTCCGAAGATAGTTCACATCAAAAACAAGACCGTGGGGCTGGTTAACAGGCTTGTTCAGCTTGGTATCATCGTCTACATAGTAGTGTGAGTGACGTGTGTTGTGCACCTTCATGTTACCGTACTAGCTTCACCATCCTATCGGAAGTCTACGATCCTCCGACCTACTTGCACGTGACAATGGGCAAAACAAGGTTGGGGAGGTATTGCTATCATCCTATTGACCATTATTATGCTATGAGATATCTCCCATTACAATCGACATCTAATTTCAATAATTTGATGCATATCACAAGTTCACAACATAGATGTACTAGCCCCAGGCACTACCTTACAGTCACAGATCATAGGGATGGCATGCCAGTTTCAGCTGAAATTGCAAAATATTCAACCTGTTTATTGTTGTATACTTTTCACAGTAAAATTCATTGAGTTCATTCATTTTTGCAAAATTCTATATCAGGGATTTTTCTAGAAAATAAATTCAGGGGGGGGGCAATCCGAGTTTTTCAGAAATTGAGGGGGACAGAACTTAAATTAGGCTAAATTTGTTTTATTGTAGCTAGCTAGCCATCGACTAAATTTTATGATTTCAAATCAATTTATCATTTTTTCATCGTTGGGCTGGTTGAGGCAGAGTTCAGGGGGGCAAAATCATTTTCGGGGGGGACAAAATGCCCCCTTTGCCCCCTAGAAAATTCCCTGTATGTGTTCCCATGATAAGCCAAAAGCACAGAGTTTGCTGAACAGTTTCACTTAGTGCACTAATCATCGATCAGCTATTGGAAAATTGTATGTAAATCGGCAATAGTTCAAGTAGTGTTTGAACTCTTGATATTGGATGTATTTTTGTAAATTGGTATTATTGTGTGGCAAAATGCAGATACACATTAGAAGTGCTATTTTAGCTACACCAAGAGTATATAATAGAAAACAAGAGTGTTGAACAGTGTATTAGCCCGTGATTAATGATTGCATAAAGTAACACGGATATTTCAGTAATTGTTTGTTTACGAGAAATGGTAATTTGAAATGCGTACATGGCAATGGGTCTTTGTTTGCCAGTTTTCCATGTTATTCAACCAAGTATTCAACAGTTATTGTACAAAGAAAGCGTAGTAAGGACCCAAGATAACTCCAGCTCGCTAAAACAACGGTTGTACAAACGAGCATGTTGCCACGCCTTCAGGGATCCACTTGGCAGTGCCAGAACTTTAACATTAACCAATTCCCTTTAACACTATCATGTTTTCGCTTGGTTTAGCGGCCGAATTGGGCTAAATACAGCAACCCTTAATTTTAATGAAAACGAACAATTACTGAAATATCCATGTTACTTTATGCAATCATTAATCACTGGGTAATACACCCGTTCGATACTCTTGGTTTCTATTATATACTCTTGGCTACACCAAATGATGCACTTTGCTGTTACTGTCAGGCTGTGTGTCATCTATCATTGTGTACTGATAGTTTTTAAACTGAAATTAACACTCAATAATTACATTGGTTTGTAATTGTACATCAGCATCATAACCCTGGAGGGTCCTGCTGATGAAAAATAATATCCAAGCTGTCAAAATGGGTGTGGCTTTCAAAAAAAAAGCTGTGAAATCAGTGGTGGCAGACCACAACCTTTGATTTCACATTTAAAACTTAAACTTTTTGAAGGTGATATCTTTTTTTTTTCTTTACAGCTTGTCTCATAGATTTCATTCGTTTTTATATTACAGTCTGCCTATTTTTTAGGCTCACAACATAGGTGGAGGTTTTTGCAAAATGACACCTTTGTGAAAATATAGTCAATGACCACTGATTGTTTATGAGATTCTGCAAATCCACAAAATTATTTTTACACATTTCTGTTTGGGGCTGACTTCAGACAGTACTTAAATTAAATAGAATGTTGTGCAACCAGCCTGAGTCTCCTATTGCACACTGTCAACATCACTCAGATAATATTGATAAAAAATCCAATGTCAAATTAAACAAACATTTTATTACATCATCTTAAAGTTTAAAACTTTGAACCACTAGAATGCACCGATTGCAACTTTGAACTGATGACATTATTGGCTTCACAACAAAACCTCAACTTCTCTTAGTGGAAGTTGCAAAAGAAGATACATAGAGGATGAACAAATTAAGTCAAAGTTTGGGGGCTCATATTCTGAGAATGCGCATGGTGATTTTGGTATGTTGGTGCTCAAGGTGGAAGGTGTTTGCATGCATTGAAAAATTTTGTTTCATTTGGAGAAGGAATGCACATGAAAATCACATTTTCTTTCTTCTTGTTAATATACTCGTGGTGTGGTGTTCCACCTTTCTTGGCCACATGACATACCGTGTGCCTTGACAAACGTATCAGTCTTTATGGTTGAATTTGAAGCAATGTTTGTTGAGAAATGAGTGTGCCTTTCTAATATCAGATCAGATTTGAAAATGTTCTTGGCTGTTTAAATATTGTCAAAATCTCATATTCTTGCAACACCGATTTCATCTACACAATGTGTGTGTGCTGAATAGGCCTGTCCACACTACTACTATATTGCCACCTCCAACAACCAGTATGCCACTAGTATGCCATTACATTATGCAATTGGTGATGTTAACATTCTATACAAAATAGTCTATTTACGTTGCAGCTTTGCCATTTACTTCAGCAAGGGTTATGCAGAATTTGAGGATGTGGTTAGTACTGTCACTACTAAAGTGGAGGGATTTGACTACACTAATGGGACAGGAAACTTCTCTAATGCTGGAGAGAGAGTGTGGGATGCATCTGACTATATCATACCTCCACAAGTGAGTCTCCAGTTGTGTTGTAGGGATGTGCCCACAGTGGTTGGCACCTTAATAAAACAACTACCACTACCACTTACCAACTACTACAGATTTGCCTCTAGTTAGGCCCAACAAATTTCATCTTACTTTTCTTGTCTCTTGTAGCTATCACTGTTCTAAACTTGGGCACATCCCTGATGTTGTTACCTCGTTATCCGTTAATTGTGTGTATAGTCTCCTAATAGTGTCTTCATCATGACTAACATGTGGATCACCAATCAGACACAGGGTGTTTGTGTTGATGTGAGTGGTGTGTGTTGTGTGTGTGTCCTTTTGTTTCACCCTTTGTAATGAGGCATGGAGGTTAATATCACCCAAGAACCAGCTTCACAATACCTTCCTGGTGCCTTGGCAGTGTCCCAAAAGTGACCCTAAAAGTTGGTATGGATTTCAAGAAAAAAATTATTTTGTCAATAATTGATAGTTGGGGCACATGTTCAGACAAAAACATTAACTCTAGTTCCATTCTTTCTTTGATGCAGTATGCATGGCTTCACTAATTATGTTACAAAAAAAAGTAAACTAAGGAAAAATTAGGAATTTTAAGTTTGATTAGGGATCATAGAAAAAGTAGGGAACAAAGAGGTGCCTATACCTGCAGATATACTAAATGTCCACTAGTACAAGTGTAGGCAACCTCCCTTGTTTCCCTACTTTTTTTCTATGGTCTCTAATTGATCTAATTTATTTGCTAGCATTTATACATTCCTCACCCTTGTATGTTATAGTACAATGTACCACTCTGCGTGGGCAGTTCAAAGGCACCGCCAGTGCCATAATTTGTATATTGCACTGCTGCAGACCGCAGCGAGTGCATTATAACTTATAACCCACTGGTTGCGGTTTTGTAGACCACAACGAGTGCATTATAAGTTATAATGCACCGACCGCAGTGCAATATACAGATATTGCACTGGCTGTGGTTTTGTGCAGCATAGCACAAGTGCCGGTGGCGAAGACCACTACGACACCTCACCTAATAGGTGGAAAGGCACTACACAGATCACTCAAATTCTTTTATAGCCTGACATGTAAAGGTCGATTGTGGGCCATAACGTCACCAATACGTATAATGTTTACAAGCAGCCAATGGCGATCGAAAAAGCCAACGCGGGTGGCCACAACTCTAGTCTACATATATAAACGTACTTATACACCTTACTAGTCTGGTGCCATCTTAGCCCAGATTAAACTGTAGTCCACTTCGACAATGACTCAATAAAACAAATATATTCTAAATAATACTAACCTTTACGTTCGATTGTGGTAACCAGTTTTGTCATGCCACCAGATCCGAGTTTAGCCAGTGTGAATAGTAAGAATTAGACTAGTATCGTTTAGTAGTTAGGTTTTGTTTAAACCGTCTATTTAGCTGCTTTTTTTCACTTGAGAGAATCACTATGGCGATTAGTCTGGTGCTTAGTCTATATATGGCACGCTAGCATGCTGAGCACTACATGATGAGAGTGGAACAGCGAATGCAGGTTAGTGATATAACCCATAGCGTACTAGCTTTCAATATCTCAGGTGGCTGCAGTACTGCAGGGGGAACGTCATCGCAACGTCAGGCTTGGTTACCCACAATCGATGTTAGAAACCTGGCCTTTGTAAGTGTTACAGCTGTCTTGTGAGACTCTCCCCA
This sequence comes from Dysidea avara, assembly GCF_963678975.1. Lineage (NCBI taxonomy): Eukaryota > Metazoa > Porifera > Demospongiae > Dictyoceratida > Dysideidae > Dysidea > Dysidea avara. The sequence continues at coordinate 2,560,751 of NC_089284.1, read as the reverse complement.
CCTATTAGGTGAATGGTACATAACAGTTATACAACGTGCACTCGTGCTCTGCCTGTATAAACGCACTTGCCTTCGGGCCTGACGGCCCTCAGGCTCATGCGTTTATATCAGGCAGAGCACTCGTGGCCGTTGTATAACTATATAGTAAGACATTCCAAACTAGCATCTTCGAAGTATAAACGTCTGAGGAGGTGGTGTTAGAATGATGCAATGAAAACCGAGGCGGATCCGAGGTTTTTATTGCATCATTCTAACACCGACTCTGAGGACGTTTATACTTTGAAGGTGCTAGTTTGGAGTGTCTTACTGTTTTAAAAATGGTCTGCCAGCAGTGAAAAGGACATCATAGCTATGCCTCGCACCATTGCTAGCGACGGTGTCATGTATAAGGCTGCATGGGAAGGCTAATTTACTTTCCTCTCAAGGTTTAATCACTGAAACAGCACTTTTATTGGTGATACATACTGCTATCAACAAGAACTGCATCAGTTTGAGTAAGAGAAATCTGTGAAAAATTAGCGACAGTAGCAACTGTAAGGTTGTATCGTGATTGAGACGTTTGACTAGACGCCAGAGTATCCTTGCAACTATTCAAGGCAAGTCTATACCACGAGGGAGAATCAATGGCATCACCGTGCCTCATGTAAAAGAAGTGAAAGTGGAGAGAGACCGGATAGCTAGCAAAATTACTGTATAATGGTGCTGGCTTGTTATGTCGCGCAGCAACGCAGCTAGCCCATTTTCTAAGAAAGTAAGACACCAATACCTGCTTTGGCACTCTAGTTAACCCTCCCGCACCGGAATAGGGTGGTGAAGAACATGTTTGGTTGTACTATTGTTTTGTTGACAATATTTCAGTGATTAACAATAAATTTTTGGTGTGGATCAAGACTCACGGTAGTGAGGCGCGCGGCCAAGAAACTACAAAGCGCACGCCCAATTAAAAGACGCGCAGCCACTACTGTGAATTATTTACGTGTAGGGACGGTTTTGCAATATTAACCCTGAATTATGCAACATCTCTCAATAGGTTTGTATTGCATTACGTAATAAAAAAATCTTTTCTCGTAGTAGTAGTAGTAGTTTTTTTGCGACCAGTATTAAACGCATGTTTAGACATATTTCGCTTTATTTCTCAACCTTGTGTTACACCTAGCGTCACCTTATACCAGTCAACTTACCCATGTTTGTACAGTCCATCTAGCACTGACATTATCTAATCCTGGTTTGTTCATACGCGTATTTTCTTCGATCAAACCTCTAATCCCTACAATAACTTTTAAAGACACGATGTGGACACAAGCCCTAATGTCTGATAAACAAGTTGTGAAAGCGTGTAGAACCATAAGTTCCCTAGGGAAGGTGTTTTAAGCAGAAATCTTTTAAACTCCATTTAGTGCCACGCCTCATGCGTGCGTTGATAATTGGCAGATGTCTTATAAACAAGTGTGAAAGCATCAAGAACGTAGTGTCACTAGAGAAGGTGTTCGCATAATTCTTGTTGCCACACCACACATGGTGTGTTGTGTGTTCTGATGGTGCTCAAACCAGCTTGTTACATAGCATTACCCACCCTAACAGCAAGTAGTCACTCCCATCGTGGCTTTCGTCATGCATGTCATTTAATTAATACACATGTTACATAAGCAAATATATTATAGTAATTGTTTGTGACATTAACAATAAACTTCTGACAATAAAATGGGATATAGTGGAAACTGTCTAAGCCGGTCACCTTTGGGCCAAGATTTCTTGGCCTTATAGGCAGGTGGCTGCTTTAGACAGGTAAATTAGTGTATAAACTTCTCACGGGAATTTAAAGCTGGTCTTTTTAAAGAGGTGGCCTTTCTGTACAGGTGACCACTAAGACAGGTTCCACTGTAGTTAGTTCCATCGCAACTGTATGCCTCATCCTGGAAATTCAGAAGATTGTAATCAACTGAGATATAATGCCAAGATCTTATCAGGCCTCATTGTCCACGTACACTTGACAATTGAGAACTAAAGAACACACATAACATTATCTATCTATATAAATTATTCCCCCGAACCTTGATTTTTACGTATGTACCACTGCTAGTGAGAGAACTGCATGCTATGACCAAGTACCCTGTACCTGTAAAATTGACAGGGCATTAAATACAATACAGCTAAAAATCTGTCACTTTTTACACAAATGACAGATTTGGGGATCTGAAAATTCATCACACCCTTGAGGTAATACAAAAATTTCTTAGTATACACACAGACTGACCTGAAGATCCACAACGTCCTTGCAGTCCACGCACACTTGGTGTACAGTCCACGTACACGTGACAATTGAGAACTAAAGAACACACAACATTATAAAATTCCTTTGTCTACTTACCCCCCCAAACCTTGATCTTAGTTGCCAAGTTTAGAGCAGGTTATGCATGTAGCACTGCTGACCTGAAGATCCACAATGTCCTTGATGTTACTACAATCCACGTACACCTGACAATTGAGAACTACATAACATTATAAAATTCCTTTGTCTACTTCCCCCCCCCCCCCCCCCCCAAACCTTGATCTTAATTGCCAAGTTTAGAGCAGCTCCAGCCAAGTTATGCATGTAGTACTGCTAGTAAGAGAACCGCATGCTATGATCAAGTACCCTGTACTTGTAAAATTGACAGGCGGGCATTAAATACAATACAGCTAAAAATCTGTCACTTTTTATGTAAATGACAGATTTGGGGAATTCATCACATCTTGAGGTAATACAAAATTTGAGGACCTGAAAATTCATCACACCCTTGAAGTAATACGTTTGAGGATTCACAAGTTGGCCCAGCAGTGACCTTACTACATACTGTCCTGATTAGACAGGTTTCACTGTACATAAAGACCAGTGTGCAATGTGAAAGAGTATTTTTGTACAAGCATCATGTAGATTACCTTACTTCTTCCACCTAGTTCCAGGGCTTCTAAATTGGCACTACAGTGACAATACTGAAAACTGTTTGGTCTGTATGAGTACGCCTTGTTAACAATCCATCCATGAGATATAATTTCAAGCAGGAAAATATTGGTACTTGCTGCTACTCAACTTGGCACCATCACAGAAGTTTTCAGCTTGGTCTCAGTGAACTTGTACTAGTCAGTGCAGACGTCTGACAGTCTAAAAACCAATCGCATACACACGGTCAATCAGTGTGAATACATGTGGCACTTTGTACACTAGCTTCATTTTTTTTTCACTCCTCCTTTCATTTCTGAACTTACACTCCTCGTTTCGTTACTGAACCTCCACTCCTCTTTTCGTTACTGAACCTCCACGAAGAGCTGAGGACATCAGTATTCTCGCCGGCGACTCTTTAATATCCACTCGACGTTCTTCTTCAAGTGGTGTAGACTCTATGTATCTTAGTTTCAAACCAGTTAAGTACGCTTCGCCGCTCCATTGAAATCCAGTATATTTAGTAGTATTCAGTCCTCTCAAGACATGGACTGCCATCAATAATTAATGTAAACCGCGTATCACGTGTATTCACTTGAGGTGTTACAGGGACTTTCCAAGAGATTTCCCCTAAATAGGCCACATGATCATTGTCAGTCAAGTGGAACTTGTTCTTGGTTATGGCTGTACAATGCGGTACTCGTACTGTAATGTATTTTAGTGTTTAATAATATTCTACAAGACATGGACTGCCATCAATAATATATATAAATCACGCGGTGTATCAAGTGTCATTCACTTTTCTCTTGAAGTGTTACTGTGCAGGGTCTTTCCAAGGGATATCCCCTTAATAGGTCACGTGATAATTGTCAATCAGGTGGAACTTATTTATTTCCATTAATGCACCATGGAGCTTGTGTTGTGGCTTTCATTAATTGATCATTATGCACGTACCATGGTGCAACAAAGTTTGTAACAAATTGCTGGAATGTGGTTCATGGTTTGCTGGTATTAGCTTGTGTTGTGGCTTTCAACTTTTGTAACAGATTGCTTGAATGTACATATGCATGTGGTTCGTGGTTGTCAATGATTGTGTATATGAGTTGGGGTTGTTCCACAGAGCTTGCACAATATTCAGACGTCTGCATGACGACACAAGGTTAAGTGAGACCTGTAAAAGAACAAGCAGGCACTAAACTGAACCTTAAATTAAACACACATACAACTAACTTGGAACATCAGTCGCAACACCAAAGACACTTGCTTGGATATCCTCATGGCTTAACTATGGAGTGATGTGTAATTAACCGGCACTAAACAGTATCTACAACACAATTTTCTTTTCTGCAAGAAATTTTTAGCACCAAGTAAAGGCACTACCATCTCTCCTACAAGAGCATTTCACAAGAGATGTGATATTAACTTGAGTACCGTGACAACCAATATGTGGTGTATGTTTGTGAACATGTGTGTATAGTGTTTGCACATTTTGTGTGCATATTGTGCTTGTATATGATGTAAGCGTGTGTTTGTATATAGTGAAATAAAAATAATAGTACGATGTTTGTGATCTCTTTCATAACCCTTAGCAAAGCATCTAACTCTATGAGTGGCAAACCAAGTTGATAGGTCGTCCTCATGGCACTGTGGCAGTGGTCATAGCAGGTTTTATTCATTGACAAGTACAGAATGATTGGTATACTTCAATAGAACAGTCAAGCAATAAATACTCTAATAGAACAGTCAGGCAATAAAATACTCTAATAGAACAGTCATTGAACAATATAACTGAATATTTACATATCTGTCTGAAAACACTCCCAGATCCCAGATGCAATCTCAGAGTTGCTATTTCAAGGTGGTGGCATTCCCCAAGATCACCTAGAAAAGCATGCTTTGCAAATAAATGCTTTACACACATCTTTGGTTACCATGACTGTAGCCATTATTGCTTGGCATGACCAGTAATTTCCGCTGGCCCTTGTCCTAAGAAAAAAATAAATAACTACTAGAGGAATGTAGGTTATATGCTCACCACCTATCAGCAGATTTCTGTTTGGTTGCAACACCTCTACAAGGCAGAATTCATCATACACCCCCCATAGCTTGAACATTGGGTCTGTAAATTATATAACTGACAACAATTAGTGATATCCCCCCCCCCCCCCCAAAACACCTTTGCTGTAAAAAAAGGTACGTCCAAGTATCTGTAACCCAATGTAAAACAGATAAGCTGTAGAAAAACACTCCATGACATTAATGGGTAACTGAAAGAGCTTATAGAGCGGCCAAGAATCAATAATGTTACTACAACTGACTATGATTACCAAAGAATACCTTGGCTGTAGAACAGGTAAATAAAAGTAACTGGCAACCAAAACAGCTGATATCTGAAGTGGCCAAGAATAAAAGTTAAGTTGATACAACTTACTACAATTCTTAACTTGCAACATTGAATCCTAATCATTCAACTGTGTTCTATACATTCACTCTTGCTACATCCTAAATTAATTCTTTGTAACTCTAATTGGCTGGTAATTTGGCCGCCTTTTTCAATAGTCAGAGTAAAGAAAAAAAGGCGGCCAAATTACCAGCCAATTAGAGTTACAAAGAATTAATTTAGGATGTAGCAAGGGTGAATGTATAGAACACAGTTGAATGATTAGGATTCAATGTTGCAAGTTAAGAATTGTAGTAAGTTGTATCAACTTAACTTTTATTCTTGGCCACTTCAGATATCAGCTGTTTTGGTTGCCAGTTACTTTTATTTACCTGTTCTACAGCCAAGGTATTCTTTGGTAATCATAGTCAGTTGTAGTAACATTATTGATTCTTGGCCGCTCTATAAGCTCTTTCAGTTACCCATTAATGTCATGGAGTGTTTTTCTACAGCTTATCCGTTTTACATTGGGTTACAGATACTTGTAGTTTCTTGGACGCGCCTTTTTTTACAGCAAAGGTGTTTTTTTGGGGGGATAACTAATTAACTAACGTGGTTAGCCGCGAGTCTCTTAGTACTAAGAGACTTGTGGTGGAGTCTCTTCGTGAATAAGAAAAACTTCTATTTTAATCAAACTTCAAAGCATTGCTAACATACCATTTTCTAAATAGTAATTCTGCAGCATTGTGATAGTAATAGGTAAGGTCTCACTGATAATAAAGCAGCAAGCTTGTGCAATGCAATTCTAGGTATATATAGTAGACCAGCTAGCCACATGCAAAGAACAATCATGATTGTAGAAACAACTCTGTAGTTTTGTGATGATTTTGTATGTTAGAAAGGAGGACAAATGGCTTGCATCTCAGAGTGTACAGCATCCCTATATAGAGCTTATTCGATATCATTCTAGGACAAATCATTAGCAAGTTGATCTTTGGTTAGCCATCGTTGCTGCAGTGCTACTGTATACCAGGATAAAGAAAATACAAGTGCTGTAAATAGTTAAGGGCCATTTGACCCACTACTAAACATTGAATATGAGTACACAAATCACTACTGTTTATTATTCTACAGTATACAAATACACAAAAAATTGGAATTTTCAACTAAAAAAAGTAGGGACCACAGTACATCGATAAAAAGCTGGAGTAGTGCACGATATCATAGTGAAATAATAAGAAGTACTGTGCTCAAAATATCATAATGGAAATGCAAAGTAGGGATATAACACTTCTTATTGTTTTACTATTGTGCACTGCTCCAGCTTGTTTCAGTACTTTTTATCGATGTGCTGTGGTTCCTACTCTAGTTGAAAATTAAATTTTATTGTGTACTTGTTTGTTAACTTTTTTTGTAAAATAAAATTATTATGACTGGTAAACCCACACATACTGCATCAAAGGAAAGAAATGGCACCACATGCCCAATTATTGTCTGAAAAGTGAAGTATCCAACACGTTTTGTTGTCAGCTATGTTCAACCCGTTACATAGCATTACGAATCAAAAACTGTTTGAAAGCACCTCTGCAATCAAAAGTGACCACTTTGAAAAATACGGATGATTTCCATTATGAAGGGAAACCATCACGCGCTACCACCAAGTTGACACCTTTCGTCGAACAGTGAAGCTCGTAGCCTTAGCCATTATTGAGTTACGCTTGTCTGAAGGCATCAGTCCAGTTACTCAGTCAATGGAAAATTCCATTTAATAAATTGTTTTAAAATATTCATAGCAACTTGTTGAAAGTGTTTCAGATTGATCTGAAGGCTTGTTTGGGCTTAGTCAGGGAAAGTGAGGCTGGTTTTTGGGTGATGTTTTTCAGGGCCACAGCCAAACCTTTGTGGTCCCTACTATATACAGTACTATCATAATGTATGATACTCTTCTTACCCATGTATACAGTGATGTAATGATGCAGCAGTAGTTAACTAGCAATAGATTGGCAATAGAGCTACAAGCCCAAGTGCAAGCCTGTACGGTGTGATTCTAATAAATTTGGTCATATAGTATACACTAAGCCAGCTAGTGCTAAAAAGAATTCTTCAGTTGTGCTCGTATCTCAGATTAACATCCTAGAATTTGCTCTAAGGATATCATGGTATCAAGGTAATTGCTGGTTAACTATCACTGTAACTATAGACCAGGGTAAGGAGTAAGTGCTGTAGACTTAACAACAATGTGCAATAAGAATAATTATGTCAGTCCAGTAGTCCAGTCCACTGAATAGTAACGGCTCTTAATTATACTACATTTGGGGTAGTGTGTAATCACTGGACTGGACTACTGGACTGACATTTTTTTGGTTTCACCACATATTTAAGAGTGGGGCTATGGTTCCATCCTGCTGTGTATTTACTCAAATAAATTATCAAATTCCTAAATTATCCATACAATATAACATTGCCACTATAACTGTCATATTGCAGAAAAGTGTTAGTTGCAACGACACCGTCAGTTGTTCAGAGGGATCCTTTTCTAGAAATGGTAGGTGTGGTCACTACAACTCATGTATATAGTTATTATATGTCATATAGGGAGGCTGACTGGTGATTGTGACAATGATTCTGGTCATTGTCTCGTAAATGCATGGTGTCCACTTGAGGAAGAAGACAAAAATATGACGTGAGTAGTACCTACTACTATAGAGAGTGCTGAACAAAAACCTGACTAGTTAGCATATTCCATTATGGCTTCTAAAGTGAAAAATTAATGGTACATTAATTAAAGTTTCAGCCTTATCTGTTGGAGTTACAAGTATAATGATCATTACAATTATAATATTATAGAGGGAGGTTACTATTGTACCACTAACATATAATCACTTATAAGTAATGTAGCCGTTTGCTTATTTTTTGACAAATGTACACTTGGAGAACTGTCTAGTCTAGAACTTACTGTGGCTGTTGTGTTAGAAGGCATGGCACGAAATTATGGACAATTTATAGTTTTTCTGTAACACACATAGTCATTAATGCAGTACCATGAACTGACAACTTTCACTGTCAGCATAAAGAAATGGGACATGGTGTGGTATGCCAAAAGGCACCAGTCAGACTGAAGGCTGAAGTGATGTCAGACAGTGAAAAATCAAGCTACATGCAGGCAAACCGATTATAGGAATGCTTACTAAAAATTGTTGAAGTTCTTGAACCAGGGATTTCCACAAGAAGCATGCGAAAACAGCCAGGGTTCAAGTAGCATAGTTGAAACATCAAGTTGATAACCAAGAAACGGCAATATAATGTGGTGATGCTGTTGTTATTACAACTGATTGGCTTTAACATCATTGCAGCCATTGTGGTCACCTTTTGATTTCACAAGTTTTCAAACCCAATCTTGAAGGCTGCACCATTTCACATCTTGGATGAGTAAAATCAAGAGTCCACTACTATATTATGAACTCTTGGTAAAATTATGTGCCAATTTGTCTCTACAATTCTGCTTATTCGTGTACTGTTTATTAATATTTCAGTGTCAATGCAGGGCCCAAGTTACTAAGGGCACGCAACTTCACCATTTTCATCAAGAACAGTATTCAGTTTCCAAATTTAGCAAGTTCTTTTCGTCGGTAAGGTAGCTTGTATGTATGCATTACTTTATACTGCTACCCGTGCAGGCGTAATGTGGGGAATGGTATCACAGGGGAATGTCGGTTTGGATTTGAGGGGGAAAGTTATTTCTGCCCCATCATTTCAGTGCAGCAAATTATAAACATGCTTGAGAACAGATACACTTTTGAGGACCTTGCTACACAGGTAACGAGACATCAAGCAAGGATTCTTTGTTGTGTAGCAAATTTGAACTTCTACAGGGATCTGTTCTAGGACTTCAGATAGATTGGGATTGTAACTTGAATAAGGGCCCTGAGGACTGCATTCCTGTCTACTCTGCCAGACGTCTAGATGACCCTAAAGCCAAGTTCTCACCGGGGTTCAACTTTCGGTAACAAAATATTTTCCAATATGCACATGTGAAAATCTTTACAGATATGCTAACTCATGGCGAGCTGCAGATGGTACCTTGCAGAGAGAGTTAATCAAAGCTTATGGTATCAGGATTAATATCTTAGTCACTGGACTGGTGGGTAGCTAACTACAAATGTGTATTGCCAACTTTTTTTAACTCACAGGGAGCAAAATTTTCATTTCCAGCTTTGATTTTAAAGATTGGATCTGGTATTGCTCTTCTCGCACTGGTTAGTTGAATATCATACAGAGGGACACTTTGGCAAATAGCAAATTGAATTGCATTTGGCATTGGTGAATTCAAGCTCAACCTGGTACTGCAATTTATTCAGCAGGCTAAATTATTTGCCAAAATTTTCCTCATGAAGTACCTGTTAAGTTTTATTGTGGAATTGTAAACATTTTGTTGTATATATATATATATATATTTTGAAGGAAATAGCATAATTATAAATTACAACTGTTGGGGCCAAAAATGCTGTGTCCTTATGTGTTTTTCTATTGTTTCCTGAATTTGAAGAAGTACATTTCACTGCATTATTAAACTGTATAGGTACTATTGAGACTAAAGTTGTACATGTCTTCTTCACAGGCTTCAGTCATCTCAGACATCTTCATACTGTACGTGCTGCGACAGAGAAATTATTACAGAAAGAAAAAATACCAGAATGTTGAAGGAGGAGCATCACTCTTTGTTGCAGGAGACGACACAAATAAAACAAAACTGCCCCCACAGGAGGATGATCCCCTGCTTGGCAGCCAGCGTACGGATGATGATACAAGTGGAGATGAGTCCAGTCATTCCAGTGTGAACAAAAATCGTAAGAATCATCGTAGGCGGTACACATAATCAAACAATGGCTGCCCATTGCCTAGCTTTTATTGCTTGAATGTGTTCGTTTTTGTAAAAAAATTGATGTATTTTGTTATTCCAATTCAACTGTTGATTTGTTAGCCTACAACTTAGTTCCCATTCTGATGTTTTATAGCTGGTGAGAGAGAAAACCATCAATTTTATTGATGAAAAAACACAGTAACAGTATAATTATATCCTCGGACACATGTTACCACAAATAGGGCGATATAAGCCCCACAAGTGGGCATGGCAAGGGTAACAAAAAAAACAAAACAAAAACAGCATTACATATACACTCAATTAAAAAGAAAAATTAATTATATTATACAAATGCAATGTTCAAGTCTCTACACAACATTCTTGACAGTCCTTTGCCATAAATATCCTCCTAGAGGAAGAGATTGATATCGCTGCTGCTGAATCAAAGATCCTTTTACTTCTAGATTTAGTCGTAGTAAACTCATTTTGAATGAAATTCACACAGTTCGTAAAAGGTGACAATGAAATTGGTAGATAGTGGCCTAGTACACTCATCTCAATTGTATCACAATAGCTGGCAACCCCGAGTCGATCTAATTCAGCCAAGAGTAGCTGCTACATTGGAACACAAACGTGCTTCATTCTACCTGATTACTATATTAGAGTAATCTGATATCTCGTGCATTTTTGAAAACAACATTTTCTTGCTCTTGAAGTTTAAATTGATTGAAATGCCAGCATAGTACCTGGTTTACATACAAACATATTCCCTAAAGTATAATTACCAATCCCTACTAATATCTTTCAAGAGAATTAGTGACACTGGTAAGTGCTAAGCATGTATGCAAGTTAAGGAGTGTTTTCATGTTCTTTATGTCATACAAAAATACAAGCAAAGAACTACAACAAGTCGTCTTTCAATTGGTGCCCATAGTCAGCTTATTACACCACATCCATAGCCAGACACTGCACCAAATGGTTCTCATGTTCTTCTGCAGACCTACAAAGTAAACAATAAAAGATGATTTCAACATAACAATATGTACAACACAATGAATAAAATCTTTAATGTTGATGGTCACCTGTCTAAATTTCATTGATATACAACAATGCAAACACCACAAAATTTACACTTGCAACAGGGAACATAGGTATTGGAAGATTGAATGAAAAATTGTTTGACCAAACAATGTACTATACTCACCTTCCTATAAAGATTTCATTACACATGGGACATGTCCAAGTGTTGTATCCATGGTTACTGTCAGGTGTTGTCACAGAAACTAGTTCACTATCATCAAATGAGTCAGACAGATCAACCATCTGACATAGTTCATCAAATTCATCGTCTTCATCATTAACTTCAATCCATGTGCGCTTGTGACAACTCAGTACTTGGTTATGAGTACTGGTCTTAATAATCCCTCGACCATCAGTATTTGAGTGGTTATTTGAAGTTTGATGACTAATAACTGAACTGCTTGATTCATGTTTGTGTGATGATCGGTGTAAATGATCATTATTTAAGAAGGAAGGTTTCTTCTGTTGTGTGTAGTGGCCTTTGTTCTTCAGGGTTGTATTTATATCTCTTTGATGTGTTACTGTAGCCTGGATCACATGTGTACTATGAGCCCTTCTCATACCTTTCTGCACAATGTCATGGTCATGTGATGCTACTCTGTGCTGTTGCATAAATGGTGTAGCCACACTCACATGCTGCTTGCAGGGAGTTTTAAAGTCTGGAACTTTATGATCACAGGTGTCTGTTGGATCATCCAAAACAATCACTGATTCACCTGGGCACTTCCTCAAATCCAATGGAACAGGCAACCTACGAGTCAAAAGTTCAAAATTTGAAGGAGGCAAGGAGGACAAAATTGGCTTGACTTCAGTGCCGGAATCTGCTGCAAGCTACAGGTAAGTGTATCACGTGCTAGTACACCTCCATAGTGTTTGCTTACTTTTGAGGCTGGGAGAGGTGGTACCAGATTGGATGAGGGCACACAATAAGAATATAGCCGCTTTCTTTATAACACCAATAAAATTAAATTACCTAAACCAATATCACACGCATATCGTACCTCAAGGTGTCGTCACATCTCGATGTTGAAGGAGGTTTACTCTTTTCTTCAGATTTTGGCTGCTTTGTAGTAACGGGAGAAGACAACTGGTATCTTTTCTTCGTCTGTAGTGTCAGCTTTTTCCTCGCACCACCAACAACGGGAAAACTCGCCATTCGTCATCTTGACGTTCTATTTAACGCCCATCATAGTAACACGGAGAAATGATGTAGTGATAACATTGCTGATTTGGCAAAGTTGTTAGTAGTAACGTTGCACTTATCGCAATGAATGGCGTCGTTCAGAATGACGCGTGGAGGGAAGAATACAATACACTCAAGGTGCAGACGGTTATTATCATATGAATAATCTGTCACTACATTGTTAACACTCTATCAGGAGCAATACACCGAGTTAAAGAGACTCAAAGAAGAGGTTAAGAAACTAGAAAAATCCTGCTTTACCTCCTCTCAGAAACAGTTAAAGAAGTTATCGACAATTAAAAAGCAATTGTACATTGTGTTAACTGAAAGCAGTGTTTAGGTGTTGTATTATTTCAGATCTAAGGGTACTTCTGGCCAAGAAGTGACCGCTAAAGAAGTAACAGAAGTTGAGGAAAGCCTGAAAAAAATTCGTGAAACATTACCACAACCCAACAAGTGCGTAGCTATTGTTTATTGTGATGATGACCAATCTTTAAATTTCAAACCACAGTTTATTTTTGAGGTCAATTGTTGGCAGTATCAATGTCACTATTCCTAACAGTGAAGATAAGTAAGTGGTCCTCTTGTAAGGCTAATATGATGAGAATTTTTCTGCAGGTTGGTTTATAAGGAACGTTACGAGAACTTCAAGAGAAATGTGACAATTGTAATCTGCATACTGTCATTATTAGCTATCTGGATTAGAGGTTATACTCGTCTGCCAGAATTCATCTTGCAGTTTGTGTCAGCATGGTTCTACCTTGCTTTGACTGTCAGGGAGCAAATCCTGATCAGAAATGGTTCAAAGTTAGTTTTTGTTGTGGATGACAGGATATCTAAACTATATATGGTGTGTAACATTGGAAGTTGGGTTTACAGCATAAGGAGCTGGTCTATGTATTTGTTTAGTACGACTAGCATCACTCTATGTAATTTCTGTTATAACTTGCAGATCAAGTTCTTAGTTTGTTGATGCGCTCACTCATACTCTTTTACCACACTGTAAGGTGTTCCTGTTGAAAATTTCTTTTCGAAATAGTTTCAAGATCAAAATAGTTTCAAGGTCTTATTTTAATATTTTCAACCATGGACATGACCAGCATATTGTGCATGGTGTCTCTTACACTATTATTTACTGGTTTGTTTTACAAGTTTGTAGTACAGGTGATGAATGGGGAGTAAATTATCAACAAAACCCACTGTTTACAGCGTACACGGTGAGAACGACCAGTCCGTTAGCATCTAATGGTGTTTAATGATATCTGAGGTTAATAGTTTTTTTTGTTTTTTTTTTGTTTTAAATCCAAGGCTCAATATATGATCCTACAAGTGTAAGAAATTTTATGTAGAGATCATAGAATTAGAAAGCAACAAAACAAGAGAGGTCAGGTTGGACACGCTTTAGAGTGCCACTAAAACAAATTATGCAAAAATCGTTTGATTGAGGAGGGTAGTATGCCGATCTCAGTGTAATACAGTGAATCATCACTTTTCCGTTTATAGAATACATACATGACAAGTCTGGTGAAGTTCTGTATACACCAAACTGCAACTTATTAATTTCACCCAGGATTAAGTGCTTTTTACAAAACAAAGTACATGCTTACAGTATGTCTGCAAGCAGTACAGGAAATTATGGACGATTCTTGTGCACTGAAACCACATGTTCATGTGTTACTGCAAATCAACACCTACACAGTAGTGGAGGGAACCCAATTTAAAGGAGGACAAATGTGGCATGCAATTAGCAAAAAGGCATGTCTTGGGCTGAAGCAACATTGAGCCATGAAGAAATCAAGCCAGTAGCATTAACCATAGTCATGTTTGGCTGGAGGCATCAGTTAGTCAGTCAGTAGAAAATTCTGTTAAATAGAAAATGTGTAAAATTCCATAGAAACTTGTTGGAAGGAAGGGTTGGGGTCACTCTGAAGGCATTTTTGAGCTTGGTTATGCTTAACCAATGCCGCCAACTTGTTATGAAGGAAAAGTGAGGCTGGTTTTTTGGGTGATATTTTTGGTCAAACAAGCCCAAACCTCCATGATACAGTATTACCATACTGATAATACTGTTTGATGTTGACACTGTGCTACTAGGGATCATGGTTATAAGACTGTTGTACAGTAGAACCAACCACCTGTATAGAAAGGCACCTCTACAAAAGGCCAATACCTCTAGTGAAGCACTTTATATACTATCCTGACTGTATTAAGGCTAAGAAATTTTAGCACAAAGGTGACTTAGAGCACATGTGGTGTAGTCCATGCCTTATAGTGTGGTTGTTAAGTGCATGTTTTTATTTAGTGTGTGATTGTTTCTTGTACCATACTTGATAAGCACATGTGGCCAAAATGCTATCTATAAGTTTGTTGATGGTGTGAGGCAGGAAATTTCACAGTACATGGCCAATGAGGATGTCTCCTTTCACACCATGTTTATGTTCTCTAACGTGAAACTTGATCCTGCTCCACTTGAAGGATTCATGTAGATACTGGACTCCAAATGTCAGTATGCACTATAACCACATCATCCCAAGTGATCAAATTCTTAGCATGTGTGCTATTCACCAGCTAATACCATACCCGTTTCACTGCCCATACAAAAGTCTCAATAGTAGCAGTGAAATTTATCCCGTATTTCACTGACAGCAGTGAAAAAGTTGTAATTGCAATTTCATTGGCTAGAAATTTATGTTAACAATGTAGCGCCAATTAGTGTTTACGCGTGTTTAGTACATAGTGACAAATTGCGTACGCTTATCAGCCTAATGCACAGCATGCGTATATACAGCGAGTATGGTATTAACTGGGAATAGCATGGGTATAGCAGTGAAATTTTGGGATAAATACCACTCTTGTTGTATTGAAAATGGTAAATTTCACTCGGCTTCGCCTCGTGAAATTTATCCCCATTTCCAATACAACACTCGTGGTATTTATCCCAAATTTCACTGCTACCCATGCTATTACTAGTACAAATGATATGATCCTTTAGATGATTTAATTTCTTTGAAAATTATAAGTGCATGCAAACTATGTGGTGTATAGTAGAAGGAGAAAAGACACATCATGGCTTCTTGTGAAATTGATAAGGATGTTATTGTATAAAATATATATATTAGTTTTCTGCTAAAGTGTAAAGCTTTGAAGTACTTGAGGAAACACACACATAACTCGATTTTTGGAGCCAACTGTACTCTAATATGTAGACAAGAAATCACCAGTGGTAATTCTAGACTTGACCTACACATTCATGCCTGTATTCATGACCGGGGGAGGGGAAGACAAGTAGGGCACAGCATGACTATTGTTGTGTGGCTTTAATATAAAGTAGAGGCAAAAGCTGCAGGATTTTTTCATTTTGAAGGCTTGAAAATTTATGCTAATAACAATGCCAATCTATACTGCAACTTTTCCCCAAGATTTTCAGAACTTATTTTTTAGCAGGGGGGGGGGACCTTAGAATTGCCTATGGAAATCACTACTGGATTTATAATAATTTATAGTATTTTATTTCTTAGGATATCCACTTGGTGGGTCCTCCATCATTACTTCTCCATAGCAATAGCTGGAATATTTCTGATATGGTAAGATGTCTAGTAAGTAAAACAAATCATGTCACAGTATGCTTATTTGTAGGCCAGAAGGTGAATGCTATCGCAACTTTCAGATGCAGTTTCTCTACTTCACACTCACAATAAGTAAGCCACTCCCTAAATGACCACACCTTATTGTTTAGTGATCAATCCCATCTAGGTGGTATCATGTACTTGCAGTTTATATATCAGAAGGGACAACTGTACAAATTGCGTACACTAGGAAGAGCACATCAAATGGATTTTGTACAGGGTATGTACATACAATGCTAGTAAACCATGTAGTGTAATCTTCTCTTTGTTTAGATGCTGGCATGAGAAGTAGATCAATGGGAGATCTTTATTTTCTTGTCCCTTTCTTGCTTTACACTTATGTGAGTTATGTAGTTGTCCAAGTGCAAACTTTGAATTATTCAACTACAGGTTTTCCAGTTGGCAAATTCCTACAGATTGTATAATATGTATTATATGCAGGAGTGCCAGACTTTGTGGCAGGTACAGTACAATACATCATTGCGTATATCAGCACATAGTGTTTGTTTGTTTTGTTTTTTTTCCCTACAGGTTCCAATTCTTGGTGTGCTGTTTTTTATTGTTGCTTTGGGCAATACTTGGACTCTAGCCCTTGTTTTAGTCAGAAAGTACAATTCATAATTGTTAAAGATAATTTTTGTGTGTATGAGCATTTTGTGTTCTTAAAATAGATTGTGTCTATATTTAGTAACCAAATGTTACTAAATTTGGTGCGTTGCGCCTTGTACAAAATAAGTGCTTAGGTCGATTATCGGTAATGTTGCTGAGTTGCCTTACGTCTACAGTGAAGTTAAGGAACAACATTTGATGGCCGAAGGTGGACCTGTTTTACTGAAGGAGAAAGATACGCAGTTGCCTGCCTCGCCCACGCAGAAGTCCGAGTTGTCGTCTGAAGAGAAAGCCCTTGAAGCTATTAAGCACACATCCAAGTATGTGAAGCTGAACATTGGCGGGTTTTTATATTACACAACGCTGGACACCTTGACGAAGCAAGACAACATGCTTCGAGCCATGTTTAGCGGTAGGCTGGACGTAAAGACGGACGGAGACGGTACGTGGTGATATATAACAATATTTAAATGATAAATCATAGCTATGAGTTAATGTCCGTACTTCAGCAATGCAGTTGAAAATGTGTATTCTAATGTTTTCGTTATCAGCTATCACAATTTTAATTGTCTACCCCCATAGGCCAGGCAAACTTGATTAATTGTTTCGCATCCCTATTACCAGTACTTCTAATTTCATTATTGCTGTTATCCATGTGCACACGTATTTTGATGCTAAGAAGGCTGGCTATTGTTTTAAAGAGCAAATGTCACCTTGGAAACTGGTAAAACGTAAGTACTAGTTCTTAAAAGGCTTTACCCTTTTTAGTAACAGACAGCTTGATTTGGAGTACTTTCTTTAATAATGAATAATGAAAAATGACCTCCCACTCGTATGGAAATCCTAATGAAAAACAAGTAATCAAGTTTGCCTGGCCTTATTGTAATTGGCGTAGTAGAGAGTTGGTTGTCTAGCAACTGACAACAGACAATCAATTGTAGGACTTAGTAAATGTTCTGTATATACCTAGGACATATTAATAAATGACCTGTTAAATGTAGGAGTAATGTTACCTGCTTCTGGGTATTATATAGTATATAGACATGTTGCAACCTAAGACACGGTCCAATAGAAATGGCTTCAGATTTCCAGTAAAATGTGAGGGCAAAAGTATCAAACGTTCTATTGCAAAAACCTTCCCTAAGCAGAATTAGTCACCACAGCACAAGTATGTTATGTACTTTTACCTACTAACTTCATTTGAAGTACCAACAGTCTATCTTTCAGTACACGATTCCTTCACACATACATTTTTTGCTCTCGAAAATGGCATCTTACTGTGCGCACATGATTTTATAGTGCCACACCCTAGATTGCAATATGTCTATATATTCACTTGCAGTTAGGTAAGTATATACTCACCTGTGGTTTTAGGTATATGACACTAATGCGTGTCATGCCTATTTGCAGGCTAATAGCCCACAGTAGATGCATTTTCCACCTACTGGATTCATTTTATAGACATGCCTGCTGTGTAGGCTCCCTTAGCCGTCCAGAGTGTTGCAAGTGTGGCACAATACTAACAACTTTGCACTTTTGTAACTGCTTTTATGTTACAAACCACAACACGTCATAACTTCATGATACACCCTTCTACAGGGGTATATGAGAGTAAGGTACTATCCTCAGTGTATATATATATATATGAATTCTTGATTGTAGAGATCATGCACGAGAAAAAGAGAAGGGTATTTTGTCAAACAAGGAAAGTTGCCTATACCTGCAACTATGTAGTGGACATTTAATCTCTACTTCAGTCTTATAGTTAGTCAGTAGTATAACCATGATTGAAGATAAGGGATTAAATATCCCTTAGGCATAATCAAACCCTAAAATGCCTTCACAGCAACCCCCAACCCTTTCAACAAGTTTCTATCGAATTATTATTTTAAATCTGAATTTTTTCTTCTAATTGACTGATGCCTTCATGCAGCCAAGCAAGACTTAACTATAGTTAAAACTATGGGCTTGATTTCTTCACTGTGACATTGTTTTGGTCCACCGTTTGTGCACCACAGCAGTTACAATAGACGCATCACTCGTTTCTTTCTGCACTACTATGTAGGTATTGATTCACAGGTAGCACGTAATGGTTTCTAGTGCTGACTATCACAGATCTGTAGTGATTGGATTGATTGCAGAGGTATTTCTTGTATTGTTCTTTGTTTGTTGCGCTGTGTAACGGGCGGGACATTACTATGAAAACGAAGCAGTAATTAATAGTTGGGGTATGTGTTCTGATGTGAAATGTGCTTTATGATATGTCTGGAGTCTTGCTATGTGGTATGCGTGGTCAATTAATTATGAAGTACAAGAAAAATTGCCTACACCTGCAGGTGTAGCTGTTTAGTCAATCTACCAAGCTGTTGTGAAGGTCAAATGAGACTGGGTGGACAGGAAAGCCCGAACCTTCATGACCTTTACAGTACAGTACTGTATGATGTGACTGGTTTGTTCAAACTGCACCTCAAGATAAACGATTTAAAAATTATACTCGCCACAATTATATGTGTAAAGAATTTACCAATAAGATGTATCAATTTATTATTACACTGGGGGTGGTGGGCTGTTCACCAGGTAGGCTTCAAAATGGACTAGGATGACAGCTAAGGGTATAGGCAAAGTTATAAAGCTGTAGTGAGGGTTAAAACCATAGTGAGGGTTAAAACCAACAGTCTGGTAGTGTAGTTGGTTTTTTACCTATGAATAACAGCTCATATGTATTTTGTGATTTGATCATCTGTCTTTAATACTTTTTAGTGCTACATGCATAATTATGTGTTCCTCTGTGTTTGGTTTGTACATTTTTTTTATTTTTAAACACTTACTGCACACAGTTATTTGTACTCTATAGTAATGCATGCGGGACCAAGCAAGCCTGTTGTGATCAAAACGTTAGGATAATTTTTTTTTCTTTGTAAGAAAGTCCCAATTACTTTGTTAATGTCTTGGACAGATTATGGTACAATGTATTGTAATGCTCTGTCTGCTTGTTTACTACAGCTAAATAGCACAAACAGGTTCTTAGGATCATGATTGTATGTCACAATAATTAGGCTTTCAAATCTCTAAGAAGAAACTGTTAACATTTTTGGTAATGTTTACACACAATATTAGTGCAGGGACTTACACAGAAGCCACATACCTAACTTAATGTTGAATGTAGACAAAGTAATGTACCATAATAGTGTACACCTAAACTTTCAAAAACTAGGGTTTGCTGAGTCAACTTAGGTTGTGTTACCATAGGAACCTTTCACAGTGAATAAACAGTTATTGTATATTTGCTGGGCTCAGCTGGAGTAGCTTTCACTGTTTTGGCTTTGTACTGACTGGGGTATTGTGATCTTGTACATGTATTTCATTGATAGGAAATATCAAGAGCTCATAATATTTGTATGAACTCTTGGAAATATTATCCCTTCCGCTTATACCTTTTCATTTATGTTTACTCTGAGGTGCTGTATTATGTGATTTCCATTTTGAAGTGAGTGGTTACATAAGTAATAATTTCCCTTCAAAAGTTGGAACACTTGTTTCGCTATGTTATACAGGATTAATATATGTATGGTTGGGTACTTTGTAGTGTTTTTAATGTTTTCGCTTGCCATTAACTTGATTTTTGTGAACAATTTGAATATTGTATAGCAGTTATACCTAGAATTTCTGCACTTTTGTGGTTTTTAGTGTAGGGTTGTAAAGTTCCGGTTTCTGTGGGTGATTTTATTGTAAGTTTGTAATTCACTATCACCCGGGGCTATGAGTGCTATATGGTAGATAATGAAGCATGGGCAAGATGCTAAAAGGCTATATGTTAGAGAGTGTTATTTTTAGTAACAAGAGTGCTCATTTTCACACCTTATGTTCTACTAGTACTGTTGACATTGTCTATGTGTACTGTACTTCCCTTGTAATCTTGTTGCAGGGTTAAAGTGACAAGCCATATATGAATAGTTCTGTAGGTTGGTTTCCCCAGTGGAATGCACAATAAATTGGTCCACCTTATTACCTAAAAGCACCACTGTGCATGTATACAGAAATACAACCTCGACACACACCCTTGTGCTGCTTTTTCCGTACACACACGTGGTGGTGGTGGTGGTGGTGCTTTAGCTATAGTATACAGCATACTTTGGTTCTCCCATGCAAAGTACAATGTAAATGAAGCACTATTGTGTAAAACCTTTAAATAAACATATGGATGTACTATCTCCAGATCTGTAGTAGCAGGTGACAACGTGTGGATTGACTTTGCTGCTTTGTCCCAATTTCTGCCACAATTACTATGATCACCTTGGTTAGCACACCATAAAAATGCAATTTGTACGTAATGAACAACTTACAGTAGCTTTGGCTCAAATTTGCACAAAACAAGTGCAGCGAATAGTGTAGTAACTTAGTATTTGTGTGACAACACATCGGACATCACGTGGACCATAATCCTGCTAGGCATTACAGTAGCCTTTTGTAGTACACCGACCACGTGATCCATGAAGGCTCGTTAATTTAAAGAGCCATACAAGAGGCTTCCAGTCTAAATCCGAGGGACCCGAAAGAAGCCTGGCCTGAAATGTTGTAGATTGATGGTCTAGTTAACGATAATTAAAGTATTATGGAAATCTTGAAATCGTAAAGATTTCAAAATCTTGTCTCCATGAGTTTGTCGATCCCTCAGTGGAGTATCACTAGATGTAATACACTACTATGGTTGAAAAGAATTTTTTTTGTACATTGAGAGTTCATCAAGAAGCGAGGAAGGCCAAGACGAACAGCCAAAATCACCATATTTTAAACTTTCGAATAAAGCGCTTGCGGAACAATCCACATGTTTCATTTGTTAAACTCATCAAGAAGCCTAATGGCATCTTGTTTTTAACCTATGAATGATAAAGTGATAACAATAAATTTGCACAGCCACACAAGACAATTACAGTAACCCTCAGCACCTCAAGGATTAATGAGAATGGCATAATCTGCTTCCGTAAAAGTATAAATTGTGATTGGGAAAATATTTGGCAAATTAAACAATTTGTCTTTTGATGAATTGATAAATTTGATGGTTTTCATCTTGCTCACAGGGGCCCACGTTAATCTTGTACAGACTGCTTTCAAAATTTCAGATGGCGTCATGAAAGTCTAAGCGCTAGTCATATCAGCTCAAACGATAGCTTCAAGTATTACAGCTTCATCCAATACTGAGACCATGAGCAATGTAGCTACAATAGCTATCTGGTATGTGGGAGTAGGAGAACACACCTTGCACTGGGTGCCTCTGGAGAAACATAAAAGATACATCTGGCTGCAGCTGTGGGACCATGCTCAGTAGCTAGTATATCTTCTAGATCTTCATCAGAATAACCTGTGTAGGTTCATAGTGCTTCCCTTGGATTTCTCTGCATTTTCAATCTTTGCAGATTAAAATTTGACAATTTCAGTGATAATCCCCTTTCAAATTTTCTGCCTATTCAGTATACCTTTGTAGTATTTCATGTTCCTTTCAAAAGTTTATTTACAAGAAATAAATATGTCATAATAGAAACAGGAGATTATTGTCCCAGAATTTTTAGTTTTTTTCTTTTTTGCTAGTGAGATACCATACTAAATTTATCAGATACTTGTGATGATAATATGATCACTTTCTGTGTTATGACGTAACCCAGTATAACGACATGATTTGTGTATATGGTGCCATAGTGACAGTATGTGCATGACTTGTTCAGACATAGTCATCATTCTATATGATATCAACCAAGGTCATTGGTACAGAAAACTTGTAGGTTAATAAAATCTAACTAAACAGATAAGAGAACTTGGAGACAGTTCAGTGAAATAAGACCAAGGAACTGTCTATGTGCAATGTGTCCCCAGCATATAAATAAACTCCTTTAAATATATTATTCAGCTAAGTACTTCGTAAATGTTATCTGCATGGATAAATTCCCAAAGTGAAGTCTTTACTTAAATGGAACTAACTTAGAATCAAACTATATTCAAAATAAACCATGGAAAGTAACATATGCATGAGGTATTTCATTATTCTCTATATTCCAAATACTACTTGATGCCTATTGTCTCAATTCTCAATTTTTAATTAGTTATATGTCAGTCAGTGAAACACCCTGCATAGTTTGTTTTAGTGATTATAGTTTTATTAGTTGCTACCTGGGCTGGTCAGTTCATTGATGTTATTCATTCATCTAATATCCTGTCTCATTAGGTTGGGTATTGATTGATAGAGATGGGAGACATTTTGGGACCATGCTCAACTATCTCCGTGATGGGTCGGTCCCACTGCCAGAGGCAAAGAAGGAAACTCAGGAACTTCTTGCAGAGGCAAAGTGAGTAAGCTGCTTGTGTGTAAAAATTTCACAGTGATTCTGGTACACTTGGGTATTTCACAATCAGCAAGTCTTTGAGGTTGAGGCCTGTGGCTTTTTGGTCGATTTCTATGATAATAAATTTTAGGAATTATTGTATGAATAGTTATACACAGAGTTAGATGTAATATGAATTGTTATATAGTTAACTTGTGATTCCTTTATAGTGTGTGTCCATGTCTTAGCAATCCACATGTCAGCTTGCTTATTGTACGATTGCTTAATCAGGATTTCCTCTAAGGTTTTATGGTAGCCTGCTACTCCAGGCTCTTCCTGCTTTAGGTCACTGTGTGTTTTGTGCTGAAGCTCTGTAGCCTCTAACTATTCTACTACACCACGAAATTAAATTCTAATAACTAGTGTTTTGATTGAAGCAATTGCTAAACTTACTGATGCCTCCAGGCCAACTTTTACTGAATGTTCTGTTTAGCTTGTCAAACTCCTTCATCTGCAGGTACTACCTTATTGATGGTTTGAGGCAACAATTAGAGACACATCTACAAGACTTAGATGAACAGCTACCGATATGTCGAGTACCCGTAATCACTTGCATCGAAGAGGAGCAAAAAATATTATCAAAGTCTAACAAGGTAAAGGTTTTATTCTTTCCTTAACAGTTTTTATTATGTTTTCTGTTTAGCCGATGATTAAATTGTTGTATAATCGAGCAAACAACAAATACTCTTACACGAAGTATGTAAGCATAACCAAAAATTTTGTGATTTTTATGTGGCCAATTTTTTCACAGCACCTCTGACGATAACCTGCTAAAAAACATTGAACTGTTTGATAAGTTGTCAGTGAAATTTAGCGGTCGTGTGAGATTTGTCAAGGACATTTGTGGCACCGGAAGAGGAGAAATCTGTTACTGGATGTTCTATGGCAGTGGGAAGAAGGTCACAGAAGTCTGTTGTGAATCTATTGTGTATGCAACTGAGAGAAAACAGACAAAGATTGAATTTCCTGAAGCAAAAATTTTAGAGGAGACGTTGAACATTATGTTGTACGAGATGCGATGTGAAGAGGAGGAGAAAGCAAAAGCTGCAAGACTTAGAGGAATTGGTAGTAGGACACCTGAAGCAATTTTATCTGAAGATGAATTATAATATATAATGTTTATTTTGCATAACAACTAATGGGATGCCAAACGATACGAATAGCGATAACTTTTTGAATGTGGGTAACCGAAGATTGGTGAAAAATATAACCGGCTATGGTACCAATTAACACGTTTGTGCTTCCTTTTTGCGGCTGTATAAAACCCGGATGTGCGCCGAGCTCTCCTCCAGTCGACGATTTGGACGTTGCAGCAGCGACCTTTTTACCTGAGACTCATTCTCCTTTGCAAGGAAGATTAAGCGGAGCCACGCGGTTACTCAACGTGTGTAATCAATTTCTGTGTACACTAAGCGTGGGTGATATAACCATATGATTTTTACTTATAATAAAATCTATTGCAGGGCAAATAGTGAACAATGGGACACCCTCTCAGCGACCAACAACGTGCGGAAATCAAGGAGAGCTGGAGTTCGGTGCAGAAGTTTGGGCTACAAGAAGCAGGAATAGTCATGTTTAAAAGGTTGTGCATTTTATCTGCCTGTTTATCTTGTTATGATGTACCAGGTGTACTCATGTATGTTTGTGTATGTACATGTGTTTCTGTGTGCTGAAAACACAGTCCTTTCTTGTCGAAAAGCTGTTGCTTTTGCCGTTATCTTGTCAACACAGGGGAATCGACACTTTCCTACTTTAATCAATGTGTCAGGTGGCCTTGTTGCGGCTGCTATTGACACTTTGGCTACGTACTTTGTCCCACTCAACACCGACCTGTTGTCACTTGTGTTGCGTACATGTGTTCTGTCGCAACTTAGCTTTGATGTTCACACCTGAATTTTAACACAACGTGTACCTACCTTTAACACACTACCTACCTACGCCCTTCACAGATGTACCAGCTATGCTTAGCGATTCTTACAGATCCACCAATAGTAGATTGTCAATTTTTTTAGCTCAATTGTAGGAATTACACATGGGATCAGTACAGGAAAGTATTTTTGGCTAACTAGTGTGGTTTCAGCTTATATACTTATGTAAATTGGGCAGGATATGGTATTTAAAGTGAGAAAGTCAAACTGCATTTTTGTGTGTAGAGTTGGATGCTTTATGGTGTTACTTTCAGGTTGTTTGAGGTGTCACCAGAATTGCAGAATTTGTTCCCTTTTGCTGGTGACGAGCTAACTGATGATCATGCAGGGATGAAGGCTCATTCACTGACTGTAATGACGTCGATTGATGCATGCATCAAAATCTTGGATGATGTTCCCCAGCTAAAGGAAGAGCTAATCTCTCTGGGGGCTGTGCACCATATCCATGGAGTCACCTCACAACACTTTGCTGTAAGCCTTTTTCAGCATTGGAGAATACATTCTTACATTGAACATTTTATCTTTTAGCCTGTTGGAAATTCCCTCATTGAGACTCTGCAGGCAGCTCTGCAAGATAAGTTTACACCTGAGGTCAAAGCAGCCTGGGTTGCTCTTTATGGAGTAGTTCAAAGCTTGATGGAACAAGGAATGGAAGATGGAATCACCGCTTGAATGGTCCCTCAAAAGCACCCATAGACTGTAGTTATTTTTAACCCCTATTTATCAGTTCGAACATTTTATTTCATTGTGCATATACATATATATTTACATTGTGAAGTTGTGTATGTGTAACTTATTATATAAGAGTTTACTTTTGAACTGCAAAATTTTCAATAAATTCGTTCTGTGATGACTCCACTTGTAACAGAGATTCATACTGCAGCCGAAGCCTGTGGTGGGAAAGAAAATAGCACATGGCCACACAGATTATGTAAACAGGATGCAGAGGGGTGAAGGGACGCATTACCACTAGACTGTTCCTCACAGCAGGTACCCACAATAGTTGGGAAGCTTTAGTAAATGTCGTTAATGGACATATCACATCCTGTTAAACACAGCCGCAAAAGCGGTTGTTTATCTCTTACCTCTCTAACTGTATCCGTTTCTCAGCTATAAGAGTCTGCAGTTGGTGCTTCTGTGATTCTCTTTCCTTTGCTATTGACTTGAGAGTGTTTCTGGCACCGATGGCCTATGAACAACAGAACATATTATGTGACAAATAGCATTGTATCATCCCTAAGGAAGTGGTGTCATGGGAGCAACACTATTAGGACTTCCCTAGGGAGGTACCAGACACAACACAATTCATATATACCAACCATCAGCCAGTACTTTGGCATGTATTACACTATACAGGTACAACTATCTTGTAATGTTATTTGTTGTGATAGCACATGCAGAGGCAATACAGTAGAAATCTTGACACTTGTCCATTTCTATTGCATTAGGATATACATTTCAACTCCTGAAACCAGAGGAGGCAGGTCACACATCATCATGATCTCAAAGAAAAGTTCAATCCCAACACCTCAATATCAACAAAGTATTCTAAAGTGCAAATTGTTATTGATTCCCAGAGCCCTTCTTTCAGCCACCCCAACACTTTGTGTGGTGGCTCTTCCTAGCTAAGAAACGAACGCTAAACTACACATCACATACTCTTGTAAAGGCGACAAAATGACTTCATACTGACAATGCCAACTTCAATCGTCATGCTAAGTTGCACATTACAAAAAGTACATCATTGGGTTAATTATCATGACCACAAATAAACCATACTATTATAGAGACTTTGGCATGGTCCCCACTATAGAAACTCCAAACTAATTTTGGTACGCTGATCGGTACTTCTTTTTCTAGTGTGACATTAAGGAAGGAGGGAGGGGAGTTAATGTACAGTTTGTACCCTAATAAAAACTCAATGTTTCATACCATCATTTTCTCTTGTTCAACCTGCTTAGCCAGTCTATCTACAATGTCAATGAATCCTCCCACGACTGTCTGGAATTCTCCAATTTCTAAAAAAAAAAAAGTTAATGTTTGGGTGTGCATTAAGTAGAATACACTGTATGTATGTGTATGCATGTATATCTAAGCATAGATCGATGATTTAAGACCAGTATTAACTTTTGCGCGCAAACTTACTGTCTACGAACTGCTTGCATTCATCCTTCAGCTCTTCGGTTTGCGTTAAGACTTCCGGCTGCAGTACACGGATCTTCGACAGTTCGTCGAAATATATTCCTTCCATTGCCGACATTTCTGTAGCCTCTGACACGTCCGTTACTTCTTTCGAATAATATTTCTCAGATTGCAAAGTTAGGCTTGCTGATGTATTTTAGCGTTACTATGGATACAGGGACTTTCCCTCCACATGAGATGTTGAATGTATACGTGGATTCCAGGGGCTCGCAGGGGTTATAATATACAATCCATAGTATAACCAGCAGCCTTGTGATTCACATGGCTAGTCAAAACAGTGCCCACCGTTGCTGATACAATCATTTAAAGCTATGCCTATAGCCAACATCTTAGTGTGCACATATCTTTTCCAGGCTTTAGTATTAGTTATGATGGTGATACAAACATTTCAATGTTGACGTTTTCTACAGAGCATACACTCAGATGAACTGAACTGTTTGAATATTTATAGCGGCTACTAACGAAGTTACTTATAGACTCTTCTCTATTAGCTATGCGGGACTCTTCAGTGATATTCGTAGGGTGTGTCGGCTACTTGCCATGGGATCAGTGGTAGCTTTCGCTGTTAGCTGATATTCCGAGGAGTGATAGCTTGGGTACATATTTTTTTGTAGTTTAGGAACTCAGTCGGTACTGTGAAAACTGTGTCATAGCTACCAGCCACTGGCACCGGCACTATAGTACGTTCACGTTGAGCTGAATCCTCAAAAACATTTAACAACTCATGGATGCAATTACACATGATCTTGAAATTTGGCTCATTTGTAGTACTGCTTGATCCGCTAAAAATATTTTGAAATCTTTTTGTTCAAATGTTTGACATAATATTTATGGCCAATCAAAATTTTCACAATACATTTCCTATGGGGAAGCCATATAAATACAGTGTCCATTACAGCCCTTTCCCGAACTTGCAACGGAGCCAAACCGTACATGTCTGTTGTTGACACCTTTGCTGTTACCAATAATCATCTGGTTGGCTGAAATGTTAACTCTGTTGAGAAAAATCCACTTTTAATTTTTAGCTGTTTTTCAGGATTCAGCTCAGCGTGAACATACTATAGTCGGACACACAAAAAAAAGGCTACACAATCATGTGAATATATAATTACACCCACATGCCAATGTTATGATAAGGCATACCTATAGTGTTACAAGTCCAATTTTGGAAGCTCTGGCAGAAATTGTCATTTTTGACAAAACCAGAAGTTCTTGTTCCACCTTTGGCAACTTCCACGCTGGCAATTCTTTTTGGCTAACCATAGTTTTCAAGTAGGCCAAAAGTTCCAAAACTGCATGGAAACTGGTCAGAGTTTCCAAATTTGGAAGCTTGAATAGCCACAAGATGCTGTTCAAAAGCTACCAATTCTGGCCACAATAAGTGCATGTAGTTATATAAAGAATAATGAACCATAGATCCTTACAGGATCTATGAGTGAACTAATCAATTGTGGGATCTAGTTTACCAACAATGGAAATTTCTGAAGTTGGCCAGAATTTATAGCTACTCACAATTGCAAATTTGGTATCGAAAAGTTTCACTTTTTGGCAACTTTCAACTGACACTTTAATTTTAGCTAATCTGATAGCTAGTTTCCAAAATTGACTTTGTTTTTTGGGCCAAAATTGACTTTGTTTTTTGGGCCAAAATTGGCAACTTTAGCTACCAAAGTTAACTTTAAAAGATGCTATGACTCAAGAGGTAGCTACCAAATGTGGCAATAAGTCTACTCCTTGTCTATAAAGGACAATTAACTATAATTGATTATGGGATATAAATATAGTCCAAAAAATTAATGATGTTTTATATCCTAGTATTGCCAAATATGGCAGAATAATTTGCCCAACACAAAATTACCAAAAATAATGTGCAATTTTGCATACCCAAGAAATTATAGTTTATGCCTGCTAGCTCTACTGACATTTGCATCTCTGTTTGAATCGTGCGGCATAGAGCATGACAGTGTAGTAGCCTCTTTGCGGTTATAATCGAAGCCTATGCTCGCACTCACACCAGGCATTATGCAATTTGATCACTATACTGCAAATGTCAGTATATAACAATAAATGTTTGCCGACCTTTCATCAGTAAGGCTGTCACTATACATAAATAACAATGGTTCATTATGGCTGTAGGCCTGTATCTATATATGCATAAAAGCAAGTGTTATAAACACAATTTTTAAAGTATTGCAAGTATCAAGTTACAGCTAACAGCAGGGCCGCCCAGAGAAATTAAGGGGCCCAGGGCAAAGAGTTAAAGTGGGGCCCTTGACCCAAGTTGTAAGGTGAAGACCAAAAAAAAAAAAAAAAAAAAAAAGGTCACAACCTGCTGGCAATGACAATAACTACCCATCACCAACCATATCTCCTTATCTATAAGCTTGCTACACTGCTCCTCTGAAGAATACTGTGACTGCTCTATTAGAGTATTTAGATCTGACTGCTCTATTAGAGTATATCGATCTTTTAAACAGGTATTCAGGGGGCCCTTCATGGGGCCTCCTGGGGCCCCTTTCAGGCTGGGGCCCGGGGCAAAATGCCCCAGTTGCCCCCCCCCCCCCCCCTGTGGGCGGCCCTGGCTAACAGTGTAATATAGTTACATCATTAATCACCACCTGCAACACAACCTTAAAGACACTTTCTTACCCGCAGCTAGGTTGCAGTGATATAGAGGAGGCTTTTCGGGCAATCAGTTTCACGGTATCATAAAATATAGTGATGGCAGAAATGAGTGAATTTTTATGCAGCTATGGGTGAATAGACCATTTAGCTTATCTTATTTGAAGTGTTTTATGATCACTCTTAAGACACTTTTGGGTTTGATTCTCAGTGGCGTAGCTACCATTGAGGCAACCGAGGCAGCTGCCTCGGTAAAAAAAACAAAAAAACTCAACTGAACAGGCTGAGCAGGCCTGAGTTTTGGCACCCCGAATTTTCTACTCAAACATTACTAGACCACTCCAAATAAATTCTCTGTTTCCCGTCCACCGCCCGCATCTGGTTACTGCCAACTCTAAATATTCCATTATTCCGTATTCTTCCATTATTTTCCGGTTATTCTTGCATACTGATAGGCTCATTAAAAGCTATCTTGAAACAGTGTCAGCAGTGCTATCAAGTCAACACAAACTTCATGTTTGAGTTATTTTTGCAACTTACAAAGAAGGAACAAGCTTAAGCATGCTTTTATGCAGCCTTTTTGGCTGTGCCAGGCAAATAATGGCTGGAAAAGCTAGCTAATCTTTATAATATAATGAAATAATGGAAATGGACCGCCCGCCCGCGTGCAAATATGCCTGAGTCCAGGACGGGAAACAGAGAATTTATTTGGAGTGGCCTAATGCAAGAGTAATCAATGTAGATCTCACTTTTTTTGGCAGAAATCTTCATGTTTGGGATGTGCGTTGTGCTTTTGGAAAATAATGAATAATGAATAATAACCGCCCGCCCGCATCCAATTTTCAAAAATCTGAGCGAGAAACTGGTAATCAAGTTTCATTGGCCTTACTGTACCACACACAATAGTATCTATGGCTGTAGTACTAAGCAGGGCCAGACCCTTGGTAACACATCCGGCATTGGATGGATCACTTTTCAGCTACTTGAGTTTGTAAAAAAGATCGAGATACTCTAATAGAGCAGTCAGCGTAATACACTCTAATAGAACATTCAGTACAGATTATAGCCACTGTTCTCATTGCACTGCTTGGTCTAAATCATTTACATTTATGTTAATCAATTGATCATGCATATCGTGTATTAGCAGTTACAATAAAAAATAACCTCCTCATACCATTTCAAAGCATATAACTTATTTTCAAAAATTTCCTTAAGGGAGCATGCCCCTAGACTCACTAGCTTGACATCATTAGCACATGCAGTTGAACATCACATCAAAGAGATAATCTCTGACTTAAAACATCACAGCAGATCAATACTGAAAAAGTAGTGTGCATGACTATGACTACCAATGCAGTCCACGATGGCCTGTTCACTCAAAATCTGCTGTGACATCCAATGATCGCAAGTCTAATATTGTAGTGTTTGGTATTGAAGAATGTCCTCAGAATACTCTAAGGAGTGCTCGTATAGTTAGAGATACTAAAGAAGTATCAAAGATATTTGGTAGC
The DNA here is from genome assembly GCF_963678975.1 of Dysidea avara. Classification (NCBI taxonomy): domain Eukaryota; kingdom Metazoa; phylum Porifera; class Demospongiae; order Dictyoceratida; family Dysideidae; genus Dysidea; species Dysidea avara. The sequence continues at coordinate 2,529,455 of NC_089284.1, read as the reverse complement.
ATTGATGTTCACGTCGAACCAAACCAAATCCTGGACTGCTTTAGACTGGGAAAATTTAAGTCCCAACAAACCAGGCCCAGACCGATCCTTGTGAAGTTACACCGTGCAATCGATGCAGCTACCATTCTTGCCAACCGAAGCTCACTGGCATCTCCAATATTTATCAAGCCTGACTTGTCACCTACTGAGCGAGCTATCGAGTCCATCTTACTAAAAGAAAGGTGGTCTCTAATCCAGAATGGTCACTCTAGAAAATCAATCAAGCTTAACAGTCAACGCAGCTGCATTTATCTCAACAACCAACTGTATGGGAAAGTTATCAACTCCCAATTCCAACGTTCTACACAGACAATTCCAACTCCACAAAACACAACTTCCCATCCTCAACAGATGGACCAGTCTCCACTAATCAATCTTAGTTCACCAAATCTAGTTACCTCTGATCCCTCCCAGTCAACCACCACCACCCAGGTCAGTAGTGACAAGTGACTAGATCATGTCTGTCTAATCAACATACGTAGTATAGTAAATAAGTTAAAAATTTTCCAGGACTATGTTTATTCAAGATCCCCTGATGTTATAGGAATAACTGAGACCTGGCTGTCTAGCAAAATTTATGATAATGAAATTCTACCCTCAAACTATTCACTGATTCGCAAAGATCGTGGCTCTCGTGGTGGTGGAGTCATGCTAGCTGTCCATAATTCCAAATCATACAAAGTTTTACCTTCTCCTCCTTGTTTAGAAGTGCTTTCAGTTAGTATTGGATCAAGCTCTTCAATTATCTACTGCTTAGTATATATTCCCCCAAACTCCTCTGAAGAGTACTTAATAGAATTTTTTAATTATCTACAGTCACTCAACAGTGCTACTGATAACTTACTACTTCTTGGTGATTTCAATTTTGGCGATGTTAATTGGGACTCCTTGTGTGGCCTTTCTCCTGCCTCAGCCAAGTTCTGTGATATTATTTTTAATTTGAATCTTTCTCAGCTAATCTGTGAACCAACTCATATTGCTGGAAACATGCTTGATCTTATTTTAACAAACATTCCCGATCACATATTCAATGTAAATATTCATTCTGTACCACCTCTGTCTATTCCCTCAGATCATTACATAGTAACTTTTGATGTGCAAACTCTCAATCATTATGTACATAACCAAGCAACAACATCATTTGACTTTACTAAAGGTGATTACAACGGTCTCTGCTACTTTTTAAGCAATTCGGACTTCTCTCCTTGCCTTGAGTCTGACAATATTGAACAAGTGTGGTGCTACATTAGTGAACTTATCAAGGATGGGATAAAACAGTTTGTACCTACTGTTAGAGTCAATCGCTACAATCAGCCTAAATGGTTCAACTCTTCTATTAGACACAATATTAATCGTGTTCGAACTCTTAGACGTAAATATAATAAGCATCCCTCTGAACAGAATAAAATCAAACTTGAAAATAACGAAACACAACTCCAAGCTGAAATAAGTAATGCTAAGGCTGACTACGAATCTACTTTGATCTCTAACTTTTCCTACAGCAACTCTAAAATCTATAAGTACATTCGAAGTTTAACAAATTCCAATTGTATTCCATGTTCTGTTTATTATGACTCCATCTCTGCCAACTCTGACTCAGCTAAAGCCTCCCTTTTCAACAAATATTTTCATTCAGTATTCACCCAAGCAGCAAGCCATCCTGCACCCCCTGATGACATTGATCATCATACTATGTTATCTGAGCTCAATATATCTGATAGTGAAGTACTTAACGTTCTTCTTAATTTAGATACCACCAAAGCCATGGGACCTGATGGAATACCACCAATTGTTTTACAAAGGTGTGCCACAGCCCTTCATCAACCTCTCTGCTATTTATTTAATTTAACGCTTCAGTTTTCATACTTGCCTAGAGACTGGAAAGTCCATAAGATTGTTCCAATTTTTAAATCAGGTGATCCCACCTCAGTGAAAAATTACCGTCCAATTTCTCTACTCAGTAATACATCTAAAGTTCTAGAACGTATCATCTACAACAAAATGGTTGATCACATTTCGGCCTACATCAACCCTGCTCAGTTTGGATTTATGCGCAATCGGTCTACTACTCAACAGCTACTTCTATTTCTACACAATGCATTTTCTTCTCGTGACCAATTTGATGCCATCTACTTAGATATCAGTAAGGCTTTTGATTCGGTTTCCCATTCTTATCTATTGTCCAAACTTCATAACTTTAACATTTCAGGTAGCTTGTGGCTTTGGCTTCAAGCCTACCTTAGCACCAGATCCCAGTTTGTTTCTATTAATAACTGTTACTCTGATCTTTTATCTGTTGAATCTGGGGTACCCCAGGGCAGTATTCTCGGTCCACTTCTCTTTATCATGTTTATGAATGATCTACCTAATTCTATTACTGACAGTGAGGCTTTACTCTTTGCAGATGACACCAAATGTTTCAGGCACATTAAGACACCTCCTGGCGAACAACTGTTACAACGTGACATTGACAACCTCTTTAGCTGGAGTACATCCTCTAATTTAGATTTTAACTCATCTAAAAGCTGCCATTTATCTTTTAACCGGAAGTATCCTACATCATATACTATTAGTGGTAACATAATCATTACTAAACAATCACATAAAGATCTCGGAGTTACATTAAGTGATAATCTTGAATGGAAAACTCATCATGACATTATTTTAAGTAAAGCTTATAAGACATTGGGTCTTGTACGAAGAACCTTCAGTTCATCTATACCACCACTGACTAAAGTTAAGCTATACGTATCTCTAATCAGGTCTCAGCTCATGTACTGCTCCCCTATCTGGCGTCCATATTTAGTGAAAGACATCAGTAACCTAGAACATCTTCAGAGACGAGCCACAAAGTATATTTTGAACGATTACATTTCCGACTATAAAACTAGACTTCTCAAACTAGAGCTTCTCCCATTAATGTACACCTTTGAACTTTCAGACATCATGTTTTTCATCAAATCTATCAAAAATCCAACCAGTAGTTTCAACATTCACCATTTCATTTCCTTCTCTACCAGTGCCAGATCAGGAGGCTTCAAATTACATCACAATCCCTCCACCACTAACAAGCAACGACACTTTTACTTTGTAAGGATCTGTCGCTTATGGAATGCGCTTCCATTAATTGACGTTAATCTGTCTATTGATACTATCAGGAACAGAGTCAAGTCCCACTTCTGGAATCATTTCATTCATAACTTTGACCCCCTCAACCCTCATACACTGCACTACCACTGTCCCTGTAGTCGGTGTGTTACTGATCATTTCTCAATTAACTACACACTGTCTTAGACAATTTATCATGTGTTCTTTTATTATTATTTTATAATTACTACTTTTGGCTGTAGGAACAAGCCTACAGACCTTTAGTACACCATGTGTATTGTCAATTCTTGTATCTGTGTGTGTACCTAAGCTTATGATTGTATGTGTGTACTATAAAGCATTAATAAATAAATAAATATCTCTGGAGTAGTCTGATTCAGTTTTTGTGTTGAGTGTAATTACACTAGTCTAAAAATTGAAGCATGCATGATATGCATATACTGTAGCATTAACTAAGCTGGAACATTAATTATGACATGTAGAAAATGCTCAGAGTCTTCTGAAACAATTTCTTCCATCCAAACAGAGAGTCAACCTGCAAATGCTGTACCACCCAATCTTGAAAGTGAGTGTGAATCAGTTGAGTCAGAAGCTGACCCTCTCAATTATTTCAATGAATAGACTTTGCCTCGGTAAAAAAATTTTCCTGGCTACGCCACTGATTCTACCTATAACCAATGCTGCCAAGGTGCCATGAAGGGATTGTATAAAGCTGGTTTCTGGTCAACATTTTTTGTGAAAGGTGCAAACTTCCATGATCCCTATAATAGCTATACAGTCCTAATATATCATGTAGTTATACTTTCAACAAAATTATGTATAACACTTACCACAATGGCAATTGAAAGCAGTTCAGTGAAAAGTTGCAATTTCTAGTCGTCATTTTTGACAATTACATATTCAGTAATTTGCCAACTAAAAATTGCCATTTTTGGCAAACTAAATTCCACCTGAATTGATTAGTTCATCATTCTTTATATAAAAAAAGGAATACATGCACTTACGGCCAAAATTGGTAGCTTTTGAACACCATCCGGCTTGTAGTTGTTCAAAGCACACCAGAAGTTGCCAGTTTTCAGTAAGCAGTTTGGCCTGCTCAAAAATTGTCAAAGATGGAAATTATGAGTTGAAAAGTTGCGCCAAACTGAAGTGGCAGCTTTTTGCTGCTCAGAAAGTGAGAGCAGTTCAAAAGTTGCTGTCTAACTTGCCGGACAACTTTTATTATTAAATGCTATCCCACTAGGGACCCGTGAAGAGGGTAAAGCCTGTGAATTCTGGCTGCCAATTTTGGCAATTTTTGAGGTCTAAAGCCATAGTTGCAAGGTTTGTAACATAGCTACAAAAGGTTAACCATATAAATTATTTTGAAGTAAGCAACTATGTATTGATACTGCAGGGGCGGATCCAGGGGGAGGCTTTGGGGGCTGAAGCCCCCCCTTTCATATTTAGGCTTTACTTGATCAATATGCTGAGTATTATAATGAAATTTTGTCTTAGCATAATTATATGATCACTAATAATACAAATACTCATAAAACCACCTTATAACATCTTTCCAAGGTATTATCAGTGGATTTATGCTAAAGTTTATGCAACAAGGACCCGGATCAGCATTGGAGGTGTACAAGATCGAGATACTCTAATAGAGCAGTCAGCTAACTACTCTAATAGAACATTCACTGGAAACATGTAGTTGGTTCTGTTATGGAATTTTTCCAAATCTGCCTACACTTATACATACAATGAAGTGCATTGGTCTGTTTAAAGGGCTTCATTCATGCATCTATACTTGTGTAGTTAATATGTATGGCAATACTTAATTCAGGTACACAATTTCCATAGAAAATGCTCTCAGATTCAATCTTGTATTGTTCAAATTTCAAAATTTTCCACTTTCAACATTCTTATTCTAACATGCACCTATTCAGTGTTGTGCAATTGTACATCATGTACTTGGTTGTCTGTACCTACCCAAACTTTTCCATTAGCAAAATGCTTCAGAGAGCCATACCTATAATCTAAAGGCAGTATATAAAATATCTACAGGTATGAATTTTATGTGGAAATGTCTCTAAATTGCAGTATTTTAGCATCTACTTTTCAAAATTTTCCTGAGGGGGCATGCCCCCAGACCCCCCTAGTTCCAGCATGCTTCGCTTGCTGGGAAGTGTGCTTTGTACACCTCTACCCAAGAGATTAGTACCTTGAATTAGCCCCCCCCCCTTTTATAAATCCTAGATCCGCCCCTGTACTGGTCTTGAATCTTTTAGGACTGCTCTATTCGATCCCTATGCTGTATCCGGGCTATGATTTAATGTGGAGGGGCTAAAACAGTTTCGAAGACAGTACCTGCTACACTAGCGCCCGCCCCCTCTTAATAGAAAGGCGGGCGCTGATGGACTACCGTAATTACACGCAAAATATCCCTCCAGACCTCGCTCCACACCATGCTCGGCACGTATCTAGTCGTAGACCTTATCTAAGCAGCTCAAGTAATAAATATCTCTTCCGAGCACGCGCTTACATGGACTGCAATTTAGGCGCGCTCTGGTTGCCATAGACACCAGTTGCAGGGATTTCCTCTTCACTCTCAGCTGATGGAGACGTCTGCACTTGTTCCTCCAGCCCCAGACCCAAATGATTTGTTTGACGACATCTTTTACAACTTTTCTCCCGTCAGCAGTAATCTTTCTGCAAGGTTAGTTTGTTTCTCTTCTAGTTGACCTTTATTTCATGTACCAGGGGACCGTTATTTGATACTACGAAGACAAAAGCAAACAGCTACGTCGTAGGAAACTATTTTGACGGAAGTTTAGTGAACTCGGAGAGTGCTGGAGAAGACGATGTTCTGGAAGAATCAGTCAGGTCACCAAGTTTCATCACACATGATGGTACAGTATTATAGTAGGTGTTGTTAGTAATTGTATAAAATAAATTCAGAGATATAAATTGAGTTAGTATTGTGGGGTTGTAGAATGGACTCTCTTACTAGCAGCTAGTCTGGCCAGCTAGCTTTTTGGTTGTCTTTCTCCCCAATCATATAACAAAGAAAAGTACGGGCTGACCAGCTGGCAAGACTACTGCTATTCCCTGTCATTGGGAGGTTATCTGGTCCTGCAAAACTACATATTGGGCACATCAGACGTTTTGGAATCCTGTCATTGTTGTTTTCTGTTTGCTTATCTGCCTGGTACTAAGTTTATCCACTCAACCACTTCTACAGCTAGATAAATATCACCAAGAGTGAACTCTTGATATCGCCACTAAAGGAAGGAATCTCACTAACAAAGCTCAAGCATGTTACTACCGTGAAACCAACAGTGACATTACTAGAACAAACACTTGTAGTAGCTCGTAGATTTCCAAGACACAGAATATACTCGCTATGCAGATTCTAGTATCGTTGTATGATATATCGTGTTTCTCACTAACAAAGCTCAAGCATGTTACTACCGTGAAACCAACAGTGACATTACTAGAACAAACACTTGTAGTAGCTCGTAGATTTCCAAGACACAGAATATACTCGCTATGCAGATTCTAGTATTGTTGTATGATATATCGTGTTTGCATCAAAGCAACAGCCAAACAAATGATGCTGCATACTTTGCTAGGTCACCATATACTCTATTAGAGTATTTACTATAATTGTACTGATGACTCACCACCTGCTTCACTAGTGTTTTGAGCATTATGTAAAATGTATGTTATGATGGTGTTAGATAATCTAATTGGTAGGTCAATATGATACTGCTGAATATGAATCTTATTATGCTGACTCACCTAAATTACAAAGCTACCAACAAGGTTACCATCAAGGTACATCACTGCAACTATCACTACTACTTGTGATATGATTTATAATAGACCATGATCAGTTTAGCAGTGATGGTGTAAGCCGACTGAGGTCTGTCAAAGAAATACGTATCCTTTAGTTAATTAGAGTACATGTTGATTACTTAATTGATTGTGTTTAGCTGAAGAGTACCGTAGAGTGTTTAGTGGATATTCTAGTTTCAATGTAGTCCAGTCACAAGCCTTTGATCATGTATGAAGACTGTTCTAAAATATCATTTAAGTATACTTCTCATTAGGTACTACACAGTGATAAACACATAGTAACTTCTGCACCTACTGGTTCGGGAAAAACTGCCATCTTTGAAATGGCTATAATAAGATTGTTAACACAATCCAAGAGTTCTTTCAAGATCGTATATGGTATTGAATATTGTTATGTTGTGTTAGTTGACGTTTGTATTTATTTGTAGTTGCTCCTATCAAAGCATTGTGTACTGAGCGATACACTGATTGGAATGGCAAGTTTGGTCCATTAGGATTGACCTGCTGTGAACTGACAGGGGACACTGAAATGGATGACTACTTTGAATTACAACGTGCCCATATTATCACCACAACTCCAGTATGGGGGGAATGTGTCTGTGTGCATGCGTCTGTCTTTGTATGTGTGTATGCGTGTACATATGTGTGTGTGCGTGTGTGCATACATGCACAAAAGGTCAACTCTATATGTATAGGAGAAATGGGACAGTATGACCAGAAGATGGAGAGATAATCAGTCACTGGTACAACAAGTCAGATTGTTCTTCATAGATGAGGTGCGCCATACATGATGTATATACTACCTTTACAACATAATCAAAGGTACATCAGTTGAATGATGAGTGTAGAGGCCCAACAGTGGAGGCTATTGTTAGTCGTATGAAGACAGTACGGGTATCACTACAACAGAGAGAGGGAGTTACAGGTCAGAAGCAAATCACGTCGATCCCTCTACGTTTTATAGCAGTGTCTGCTACCATCCCAAATATCAAAGATGTAAGATACAATGGTGACTATATTGTACTTGTTTATTTACTGACAATTAGATTGCTGCTTGGTTGGGTACTGAACAGGATCCTGCTGTCTCTATCAGGTATATATTGTGTGTACGTTTGGTGATGCTGCTGTATTTATTACTACATAGCATAGACGATAGCAATCGACCTGTTAAGCTACACAAGGTTGTACTGGGTTATCCAGAATCTGCTAGCAGCTTCAAATTTGATATGAGCCTAAACTATCGCCTTGCTGGTGTGATACAGAGTTTTAGTGATAACAAACCTACACTTGTGGTATGTGTTATACCCTGTGGTTGTACTGGACTGGTGGACTGGACTACTGGACTCAGGTTTTTTGTTTGTTTCTTTCTTTCTTGTTGTTGTTGTTTTTTTTCTTTTCTTTTTTAGCACATACATATTTGAGCAACTGGTTTTAAAAGTAAAATACACAGGTGAACCTGTCTACTTGGTACTGCCTGTTCATCTTAGGATTATGTGCAATTTGCATAATAACTCTCTCTTGGCATAGACTCCATTGTATGACTACCATTCATCTCACCATGAAGTACAAACCATGCATACAGTACATGTGTATGTGGTGTTGTAGTAACCATGCATCCTAAATATAAGTTACAGTCATCGAGTCAGCTAAACTAAGTATAGTGAGAACTGTCTTGCTATTCCATAGCTGATGTACAGCTGCAGCTGGCAATGCTGACGGTCACACCTTTCTTTTGTGTGTGGGTATAAGTTTCTTTATGGGTGGGGGAGTGGTCTAACTACACGAGACTACAACCAGTTGGCCAATTATTTGGTAAAAAAAGAAAAATATCTGAGTCCAATAATTCAGTCCACTAGTCCAGTCCAGTGATTATATATACAACCATTTGACAATACTGTATGTTGTGGTATGCTCTACTTAGTTCTGTTCCACTCGTAAAGCAACTCAGCAAGCAGCAACAACACTGGTCAAAGATGCTAGGTTTGTGATGGGTCCACAACACAGACAAAGGTACATGTTAGCCGTTCGATAGACCATTGACATGTTATATTGTATAGGTTACAATTAGCAGCTAACTCTATCCGTGAAAATAAGTTACGAGGTTAGAATATGAGTGTTGCTTCATTTGTGTATGGTTGGTGTACAGAGGTGGTCATGTGTGGTGTGGGCTACCATCATGCTGGCCTGGACACTGCAGACAGGAAGATGTTGGAGACAATGTTCCTTAGTGCAGAATTGCCTGTTCTCTGTAAGCAAAGAAGCTTTTGTAATGTTGCACAGCAAACAATCGAATATTGTGAAACCCCAGTGTGTTTCCAATAATTTTTTTTTTTGTTGTGTGAAATGTTGAGTATTCTATATTTACAGTTTGCACAAGTACTCTGGCCATGGGAGTAAGCAAACCAAAATTCATGGTGCATGGTTTAGTTGGTGCCATTTCAAGGTCAATTTTCCTGCCCATCTTGTGGTCATCAAGTCCACACAACAGTACGTCGGTGGAATGTTCACAGAGTACTCAGAGACACAGGTCCTGCAGATGATAGGCAGAGCTGGGAGACCACAAGTATACAATATGAATCTTTACCTCATGTTGTATGTATGTCTCTCAACAGTTTGATACAACTGCCACTGTTGTTATCATGACCAGGAATGCTACCAAAGTAAGAAGGTGATCTGAGTGACACATCAATTGTGACTAGCTATATTTGTACAGTCAAAATATGAAGTACTGTTGACTGGAGCTCAGGTCATTGAAAGCAAGTGGGTAGTAGTAAAGATATGCCATCAACTGAGTAGTAATACATTTTCTAGCCTTCATAAGAATCTTATTGAACATCTTAATGCTGAGATAGTTCTACATACAATCACGAGTGTCCCTATTGCCCTTGAGTGGATCAAGTCAACCTTCCTCTACATCAGGATCAAACAAAACCCTTCTCATTATGGTAAAGATATACCAGCAGAGCTCAGCAAGCAGCAGCTAGAAGACAAGCTACAAGGTAACACAGTGGTCATGTTCAATAGTACATTATATCTATAGAAATGTGTCTACGAGATCTCACCCTGCTCTCCAGTGACATGCTAATCACTATGACAGAAGATCAGTTAGCACCCACAGGTTATATTAATAGTACATGTATGTTACACACTTGTATTATGCAGATATTGGTAGCATGATGGCCAGATATTGTGTTGCTTACCAATCAATGAGAAGATTCCTGCAACTAGGAGGAGACAAGACACTTGGACATCTTGTGAGGAAGAATCACTACACATAATAGTTAATAGTGTGTGCAGGTTACTGAACTGTCTTGTTGTGAGGAGTTTAAGGATATCTACTTGAGAGTAAATGAGAAGAAGACACTGAATGGGTTGAACAAAAACAAAACCAAGCAGACCGTATTGTTAGTAACACCACAGACTATATATAACCAATCATATGTTGTTGGTCAGATATCCAATGGATGGGAAGATCAAATCTACTGATATGAAGGTTAACTGGTAAGCACACAATGGAGGACACAATACATATTGATGCTATACTAATAGTCTGATACAAGCTGCATTGGGTTGTCTGCCACTACATGACTTTGCCCTCAATCAAGATACACAGGTTAGATGTGTGTAAAGAGCTGCACTACTTCTAGAATTGGTATCAGGCCAATACTAATGTTTAGTAATATGCAAAAGTAGAACGATCTCTGTTAGTACCTGCCTGTATATACTGGGCACCCAATACCAGAATTATTTCTCAAATATATTCACATACCAGCAACTGCATTGTACTGTCATCTAGCATTGTTTTACATGTTTAGAAGATATTCCGATTTGCAGCAAGACTGTCGAGATGTGAGTGTGACCCTGTCTGTGTCTTGTGTATATCATTGTATGTTATAGGTATGATGGAACTACAATGGAGGAATGGCAAATACCAGACCTTATTGGGAGCTGTACTCCTCTACAAGAGCATTCAGTGCAAGTGAGTGTGACTAAACAAATATTCTTATCCAACTTCTTATTCTATCCTGTGTAGACTTTGGGAGAACTCCAAACATGTTGCAAAACAGTTGGATAAAATAGGTAGACACTGAGATGCAGTATACACACACTACATCTGTACATGGACACTGTATAGGTCCAACATTGTCTAATGCTCTGGTCAATGCTGGAATGATCAGTTTTGAGAAGATAGCCTCCACCAACCCGCGAGAACTAGAGCTGGTAAGCTAAAAACGTTTTATATTGATGTTTATTTCTGTTTCAGATTGTCAATAGACATCCACCATTTGGTAACCAAGTAAGTCTTACACATTTTATAATATTTTAATGTATATTGACAACAGTTACAAGATGCTGCAGCAGCTGTACCACACTATGTTGTGTCCATACAACAAGTAATTACATAATATTGATAATCATTACTGTCAAAGTGGTGGTTGTCTGTAGTGTCCTGGACTAAGCCGTCACAGGGCAGAACTTCAGGTCACCATTACATGTAGTAACAGTGGTGCAATGGCAACAGGAAATTCCCCAAGGAGGTGGTGTGTTCTGATAGTGGGAGACAGCAGTAACAATGTTGTGTACAAACATCGCGTGAGGTAAATTGACACCTTTAATTAGGTGTGTGTTCTGTTAGAGTGATTGAATGTAGCATTTATCAAAGTCAGTTACTATCTGAATACTTTTGTTGAAAAACACGGGTATGAGTATGTAAGTGATTTCATGGCCTCTGTGCATTCTATTAGAGTAACTGTACTGAGCATTAGTGAATAAACTAGATTTTATTTAATGATGTTCAAATAACCTCTAAGCATGTAATTTCTGTTGTAGTTTTTGTATTTGTATTGCAACCTGTATACTATTTGAAACCAGAACAATGGTGTAGCTCTGACCAAGACTTAAGAGGGTTATCATTAACTTTTGCTCTGACATACGCCACTCTATGGAACATCTTGCAAGTCATCATGGTTTACTAGCAAGATCTAGTCCTCAATTATAGTGGATCCTTGCTTATCCAAGCACCAGAGTTCAGACAAGAATTTGTTCAGTTATACAGAGCTCCTTTCAACTACTCTAATAGAACATACATTCATCAATGACAACAAAATACTCTAATTGAACAGTCATTTTACATTCGAGGTGTGTTTTGAGAATCTGCTGTATTTATTCTTGCTGCACAATTTCATAGCTACACTGATGCCTTTCTTCTCCTGTAACATGCAAGTATTAGTACTTAGCAACCAGCTAGGAAAAATGCACTTATATAATTTTTTCATTCCACCATTCTAGTAGTCCATTCCACTATTTTTGCAATCCCAACATTTCAGTCCAAGCCATCTTCTAGAGGTACATCATGTTGTCCTCCTTAGGGCTGGGCGGTGTCTTGGTATTATAGTAATACCACACTATTTCAATGAAACAATGCCTGTATTGTCTAGATTTCAGTAAAACAGTGATCTTACAATATCATGGTTTTTATTTTCAGTGTTTGTAACCTCTTTTGAGGCCAGAAGATTATTATATTGTACTACAAACAAACACATGATGCTACTGAAGACAAGTGCCTAGAACTTGTAAATCCAAAATTATCGCAAAATTCTAAATACCCTAATAGAACAGTCAACCACTCTAATATAACAATCACCTATAATTATAACTACAATAAATGGTAACATCACAATGTTTTACTGCACAATACCCTGGGCACTAAAATTCCAATACCGCCCATCCCTAGTCCTACTAAACCTAATTATTAGCATTTTCTACTAAAGTGTTTGGATGATGTGTTACACTATAGACATGTAGAGATACAGTTACAACACACTGTCCCTCTTGTAGTAGTGAGTCATTCAGTGAAGGATTGCTCATGAGGAAGATGGAAGTGTTCCACAGTGCTAGATCATCAGCTGAACTGAAGTTCCATTGGATCAGTTTAGACTATGGTGTGTATCACATGAGATTATAGTGTATAATATGTAACCACATAGTGGGTGTGGATGTTAAGAATGTGTTCACTCCTTCCTATGAGAATGACAACATTTCTAATAAGGTAATGGTGGTAACATGAGTGCACATAGGTGGCGGAAAGGAGGGGGGGGGGGGGCTAGGGGGCTTAGCCCCCCCTCAGAATGATATCACACCAAAATTATCTTTCTTGGAGTGGGGCTGAAAACCGTGATAAAGATCAAGATACTCTAATAGAGCAGTCACTCTAATAAAGTAGTCAGTGTGTAGCGAGCTATGTAAGGATTTTTATGTAGTTTATCAGCTAGAAATGGTAGCTGGTGAGGTGGAAAGCTATTGTTAGTTGGTTGTGACTTTTTTTTGGGTCTCACCTTACCAAACTATAGAAATAAGTCTGGGTCAGCCCAGCAGAGCCCCCCCTCATATCAACTACTTCCTCCGCCGCTGTGTGTGCATACTAATTAGACAATACGTATAGGAGAACTACAGTGGAGCAGTAGAAGACTTTGTTGAAGTGAGAAGTCAAAAAGCCCGTATTGCTCATCCTAAGAGTACAGGTGGATACATTTAAAAATATTTTCCCATTCCATTATTCCTTAATAGCAACTAATCCACCAGCTAATCCATCAGCTACACCGCAGGTAAGTATTACATTGTGTACATGGTAGTGTATTGTTGGGCGTGGTTGTAGAGGAAAAGAAAACTATTCAAAGATAAAAGTGATACACAAATGGATAGTTACTTGAGTCAGTTGCACAGCAGAACTGATGCCACTCCATCAGCCACCCCAGCTAAGAGATTCAAGGTACATACACTTGTACTGTGTGTTGTGTCCATGCATTCTGTTTTATAGCTAACATCAGATACTGCAACAAGTAGTACAACTTCCCTAACTGATCGGTTCTCTTATCTTCCTCCTTCCAAAGTTAGGCTACCACCTGCCCAGCAAGCTACTCCAAAGTTTAAGCACTTATCAGCCACACCCTCTAAATTTCAGCAATCAACTTCAACTTTTCCTATGTCACTAGCAAAACCTCAACAAGCAGCTGCAGTCCCACCCACAAAGTCTAAACCCTTCACACCCCTAAACTTGAAGCCATCTTCACAGGCAACTTACTATCATGAAGTTGATAGTGAATTCTTAGACTTTGACTTGTGGTCTCCTAGTTTGCCAGAGAGCATGCTCACCCAAATGTCACCCCCCCATAACAACAGAATCACCACTGTTGCTGTCACATCACCTCAAGCATCATCCTCTCATATATTGAAGCCATTACTGCATAATGCACAAAGGACCACATCAAAGACTGTTATTAGCACATTAGAAAGATGCAATGATAGCATTCAGTCAGCCAAAGGCAGAGAATCCTTACCTCCTAAAACATTAGATTCTGGATTATGTTCATTTTTCACTGCAGGCAGTGTAAAGTGAGTATTTCCATACACAAGGAAGTTTTGACGTAAGAAAAATTTGACAAATAGGTTTAATTCATCAAATTTGAACTCGTCAAAACTTCCTTGCGTGCTACAGTGGAACCTCTCTTAACTAACTCCCAAATTAAGGACACAATAGAAAAAACCTCCATAATGACAAAAATTTTGGTCCCAACAGGTCTGGTTAATACATTTTAAGAGGAAAGCCTCTATAATTATTACGATCTGGGTCTCAAAATGTCTGTAATAGAGAGGTTCCGCTGTATAGTAAAACAAGCCCGGCTTAGTAATTGCCTATGTGTAATGAACAGTATGTATTCTACCCTACTACCCACAGCTCACAAGATGATGATGATAATTTCTCAACAGTATTCAATGGGATATTTTAAAGAACTGTTTGATTAATTAATTTTTGTGTGACTCTGAGATTTTATCATAGCAGAAGTGTGTACATAATGACCAGATCTGTAAAAGATTTTAAAAACGAACTTGTCAAATTTTTCAGTATAGATACAAAACTTGATATGTACACACAACCTAAAGCACTTATGCACTACTGAGCACCTTTAAACTACAATTTTAACATCCTCCAAAGGCAAATTTCATCCTAAAAAGGTTTTATATAAAATCTTGCAATTTAGAGATATTATATCTCATTGTTGCAAATCAACTCATTACCATATCAGTGTACCACTTCAAAAGCTATTGTTGTATTGTAAACAAGTGTCACTGCTTTATCGTCTGTCCTTGTTGAAAGTTATAGAATTATTGGACTCACCTTATGGGTATGTTTCATTATGAAGTGTGAATGTTAACATGACACAAGCTGTCACCAGATCATCTTTGCTAGCTACATGCGTACCAGTTGCATTTCATTGTCCTTTGTTTGTATTTCTGTCTCCTTGGTTTGGATTTCAGATCTTATTCCATCTCAGCATCAGTCTCTGTTGTGGCTGCAGGTAAACAAAAATAGCACCAAGATCTGGAGTGACCTTAAGATGACATGGCAGAAATGTAATGATATTCTGGACAAATTCTGTTGCTGAACTTGATTGGAAAGTGTATGTACACTGTTGGATGTGCCAGCCCTTTTATGTGAGGCCTTGACACAAAAAAAAATTGTGTATTCTCTGTTTATTGTCTAGTTGCTGTACCGGCCAGACAGGAAGCAGCTATGAGAAGTCTGACTGTTTGTCATGGTTCTACAGTGATAGCAATTCATTGATATTAACCAGGTTGTGCACATTAAAGAAACAACCCAATCATATTGGAGAGTAGTTAAGTATGTTGTAGCTACCCCAGTTTCTCTAAAGATTCTGACCGTGATGATAGGTATTTAGTATACAACAGTATAGCTAGTGACTCGCTCGTAGTGACTGCATCTGCTATTTGCTCTGCGGCCAATCTCTCCAATTAGAATATCCACTTGTGTATCTTTATGGATATCTTCAGCAGCCACTGTAGCTAGTCCCTTGCTTTGATGTTGCCATGCCAACGTATTGTGTCCGGACCAAAACAGAGATAGGAAATCCGTAATATGTCCGTATATCCAAACCAGTCGAAATGTTTTCAGGCACTAGTGAGCTGAGAAGTCTTAGAGGCACTGTTGACGTTTGCTTACGTCTCTCCGCTTGTCTTCGAGGCAAACATGTGCACACCGTTTCTGATCAGCAATTAACCTACTACTTTGACTCTTTAAGACGTTTCAAATCTCGAGCTTATGTGGTAAGATTTAGACCTCCCGGCATGCAGTGAGTCTCGCAGTGAGTATTAAATGCTAATAAAGTGGTAGTGTATCTACTGGGTTATAGGCTAACAGGCAGATTTTAGGGAAAGGGCACACCCCGCATGTAGGTAATCAGAGGTCAGCACCTGTGGCTGAGTTTCATGCACAGTACAACTAGATACGGGGAATCCCTATGCTCATTCTCAATTAATATACTTATAATCACTCTAAGCTGAAATGCCTTAGGCCACTCCAATTGGAAATTATGGGCACTGCCTGCATCCTTTTTTAAGTATGTGAAATTTCAGAAATACATCATTGATATTGGGCTACAACAAATATGCAAAATCTTACTGTTTTAGTGTCATAATTTGTGTTTTATCTGTGAAAACCTGCAGGAAATGGGCACTGTACATCACATATACTCTAATAGAGAATCGTAAATGCTCAGTGACTTTATTGTTACTGAATTCCCAGGACCTGCCCACATATTCAAAGGACCAGAACCAATTGGAGTGATCTTAATTGTTCTATTTACTAGTGAAACTATCTATAGATGGGTTTAACAAGAAGACGTGGCACTATATTACATTATTTGTATTTTGTAATTCGGATTTATGTATGGCAAAAAGATCGATGGAAAATCAATGTAGGGCAAAGGTTTTCAAAGTGTTTCTGAGCACTGCAATACTGCATCAGGTAATCACTACCCGAAATACAAACCTTGTAGTCATACTTTATCAATACTCGGGATTTGCTGAAAAAGAATAATGGAATGACTTTTCTGTATAGCTGGTTTATGAACGTGACATTTAAATTACCTTCTAAAACTTACCTCAACGTCTGAAAAGTAATTTATCTTACCATGCCTGAGTTTATTAATGGTTTTAGTCCTCAAGCCACCTGTTTTTATCGTTGCTTGATTGATAAGTTCCAGTTGACATCACATTTCTTTTGCCCTACAAAAATGCATGGTAATTTGCACATGCGGCACATTTTTATGACCACACCTCTTTGTTAAACACGTTTATATTGCCAGGCAAATTCGATTACTTGTTTCTCATCCACAAAAATTTGGATTTCCATGCAGGCGGGGAGGTCATTTTTCTTTGTTCATTATTAAAGAAAATACTCCAAATCAACCTGTCTGTTACTATGAAGGTTAGCTAATAGCCTTTTAAGAACTAGTACTTATGTTTTACCACAGTGCAAATGACATTTACTGTGCTGTAAAATGATAGCCAGCCTCCTTAGCATCAAAATAAGTATGCACATGATTGATAACAGCAATAATGAAATTAGAGGTGGTGGGGTAAAAAGGGATGAGGGTGGGGATAAGAAGCAAGTTTGCCTATTTTCAGTATTTGCTTTTTAATGCAGCTCTAATGAATGCAGACGGAGTCAGCATTAAAGACCTGAGGGAAACTTGTACCCATAGCCAGGAAAAGTATACATGCATCTTACAATTTTAGGATATTTAAAATACAAAATCCATGCAAAACAGCTAAGCTGTATAAAAAGTGTGCAGCTTTCAAAACCTTGGATGAAAAAAGTTGTGAAATCAAAGGTCGTATAGCCATGAAATGGCTGCAATGATGTATATTTTAATAATGCACTAGGCTTTTGAAGGATGCACCCTTTTTATACAGCTTGCATGGATAAACGTTTACATGTCAAATGGTATAATATTCTGATCAGTTCCAAAACATTGCGTTATGCAAGTTGAAAGGAAAGGACCAACCATCAATACTAACAGACAAGTGGCCAAACTTCAGTTGTACTGCAATATTCCAACACTGGACCAGCACACTGTGTTTCCCTACCAGAAATCAGGTAAGCATGCATGATCACGTTATAGAGGACTCATACATTGTAAGTGATTTCACCTATAATCTGTGCTTTTTGTAGCGAACCTACAGGTTGTTGCTCTTGTCAGACTCAGAAGAAGACTTTGCTTGTTTCATGCATGACTCTAAACTTCTACAAGAGGGAGCCATGATAACTGGTTAGCATTACTCCTACACTCTGTAAATGTGATACTGTACATAGCAATTGATTCTGTGACTAATGGATATCTGGATAGAGTAGCTAAGACTATGTTTCCTCAGTGGCAAGAAACTACTACATATTCATACAAAATGTATCATCTTGCAGGTGATGTAGATGATATACCCTCTAGGTATGGACATTATAATTGTTATAGTAAATATGTGTTCTAGAGTAACTGGTCTATGAGTGGTGTTTGCTCTTGCATGTTATGTAAAGCTGTTGATGAATTTTTCTACCAAGCCAATAAGCTATATTTTAGCAACCTTCCTTCTCACTGCAGCAAGCAGCAGTGTTTCATTCTTCAAGAGCTCTTCCGCATGAATAGTGCAACTTTGTTTAAACTTTGCTCTTGCTAAGCAACCTCCCTTACGCCACTTGGTTGCATAGCGGGTGTAAAGCAGTCATTCAGAGTCAAGCTGTGACTAATAATTGGTTTCCTTGACACTCTATTATAAACGTTTTCTTTATATGGTACTACTAAGACCATGCAGTATAGCATTGAGTTTACCCCCCCCCCCCCCCCCCCTCTAGCATACTCTTGGTGAAGCTGGCTTTGGTTGAGGATGAATTTCACAAAGCACAGTAACATATGCATTTTGTGAAGTTCCCCTCCTTGAATATACTTATAATACGTATATATTACGTATATACGTATCCCTACCATGCAACATTTTGTCAATGGCTACATTCCATCAAACCCTAAGGATGAGCAAATCTAGTGAGGAAAATCAATAAAATTAACACTAATTTCAATCAACATTATTTTTTGGGTTGGGAGAGGTGGTTGTACACACTGTGTATGCTTGTGAAAATGTTGAAGATTATGGATGATACCTTACAGGATAAATCCTAATGAATACTTCATTGACAAACTCTCACTAGATCACACCGACTTTATTGCTGAGCACTCTTCCATGATCAAAGAGTTCCATCCAGTCACCAAACAACAAGTTTCAAAATATTTCAAGAACATCCTCCTCACATACAAGTTATCAGCTGCAGTTTTCCTGAGATCAAATCCAATGTATCCTGTTTCCTGGGGTACCTACAGTGACTGTGGACTAGCTACCAACCTATCAACTCTGCCAGATCATCGACAAAAGGGACTTGCTCTGGCACTATCTGCCAACTTGTTTGCACAGATGCAGAGACAAGGAATTGTCCCAGTAGTTGAACGGCACAAAGATAGCCCTGTAGTTAAGAGGTTCAGTAAAGTTGAGGAATGTGTTCTTGAATCTACATGGAGAGACAGTATTACTGGTGAATGTTACTGGTAGTGTAGTATGAATTGGTCAGTTGCTGGATTTTAAAATAATTAAGATGCTCAGATATGATACTTTGGTATTTGTAAAAACTGTATATATATACCTTAGAAAGCTCCCTCAATCACAAAAGAAGCCTTAGAAGGTAATCTGGAAGAGGTATAGCTCCACTAGTAGATGTATATGAAGTCAAACAACATTTTAAAATCTTGAAATATGTCACTTTGTTCATTTTTCCACAGACCTACAAGATAATATGGACACTTTTTACTGCACAACCTTCCTCTATTGTATTTCATGTCCATGACCTATTTTTAAATGCATATCGCAATGATAACATCCATTCTCAAGCAAATTTGCTTCTTGTAGGTTCACTTTACCATTGATCTGACTTATCTCTTCAAGGGAAACCATTACTAATATGTGTTAACGAGTATCCAGTTAACATGTTCATTTGGAAACCCTATACCATTACCTTATTACCACAAGTTCATACCAGAGCATGCACCACTGTTGTTTCTACCACTGCATACTTGACTAATGGGCAATTGGAAACAGTGGAAATGGAAACTGGAAACGGAAATGGTCAAATCATCATATAAATGTACCCTAGAGTAAAACCCTTGTTTAGTGGCCACCTCTTAAAGACGACCTTCTTATAAAGACCACCTCTGTACAAAGACCACATGTAATTATATCTCAATGATGGCTAAGGACCACTTTGTGGTCACCTTTGATAAAGACCACCTCTTTTTTAACATGATGTAATATTTGGTAAGCTTCAAACATGTATTTCAATGTTTGTCCACACTTCACTCAAGTCATATACCATCATCGCTTAGTTTGTACCAGCATAGATAATACTATGGTACCAGAATGTGCCATACAAAAATAGTCCATGCAAGTGAAATGTAACTAGTACACTACAACCTACTGTATCAATGAAAAATGAGGTCTCATAGGAGATGATGACCTTAAGAGCATATTCTTTTTAGTTGTTTAGATAAAGCGGTCATGACATATATACGTAGGATGTTTGGAACCTAGCTATTATTGCAATGTAAAGAGGTGATCTTTATAAAAGGTGATCATGTATGCCTTAGCCATCTTTGAGATCTAATTACAATGTGGTCTTTGTACAGAGGTGGTCACTGAACAAAGGTTTTACTCTAGGGTGCATTTATATGACGATTTGACCATTTCCGTTTCCAATTGCCCTTGACTTATTGTGGTCACAGAGCTGCACATGTAGTGTATATGTACCAGAAGCCATACCCAAATACACCATTGCTGACCACAACATGTCACTGCCTACAATGTTGGGATATATCAAAGCTGTATATATATATATATAGGTACAAAGTACACTCAGGAAACAATATACACTGGTGTTTGTTAACTCTGATAATATTAGCTGAACACTTAACAGCTACTATACATGACTGACTTGATATACCTGTTAGCATCGACACTTCTTATTATCATGTTAGCTATCCATGCATAAATGAATATCAAATTAGTATAAAAATCAATTTTTTAAAATAGAGAAAGAAGAGTCAACCATGCCACAGATCTCTATTCAGACTCAATGGATATAGTAGAGACTAAGGAAAAAACAGTAGTTTCCATAAATCAGGAGAATACTTCATTATAAATGTTTATTTGAGTAATAGAGACTTGTGTGCGTTTAACACGCTGGCAATGGTCATATTTTAAATTATTTTTACGCTATAAAGCTATCAGTTAATGTTTCCCATATGCATCATCCACGGGTACATGGATTTATGATAGTGCCATGCGCCCCTTCAGGAAATTTTAGTAGTACTGCTTATTGTACTATAAACACCTTGAACTATATATAATTTTAAACCATGACACATGCACAAGGAAGGGGAGTTGAAGCATTCCAAAGTCTGAAGTAGCTTACTCCTCCACATAGAAATGCTCTAATATCTGTAACTGTGCAGCTGAGAGTGTTAATAAACTCTATAACTACAGCTATACCGGTGACTATAACTATTCTAGACAGAGTTGCAGACTTCATCTGGGACATGCAGTAACTTTTTGGTAACAGCATACAAGTACCATACACTATGCTACAAATGTAACAGTAAATCTGCTCAGCATGCAGGACTTCATTGTAGTTCAGTACACGCAGTCAAATCCTAACTGATGTGAGAGAAATTCATCTAGCTATAGAATAAGAGTTCATAATACAATTAAGGGAGAGAGTATCTTAACTGGAATACATCCAGAAAAATTACTGAGTCAAGTAACACATCTGTTCAGAGAATAAAGCCTTGACCTTATCAACACTAATAAGCACCAATCAACAGTTCTGTATTACCAGAAGAAGTGTTAATTTGATCAAAGGTAAACTTAACACAGTGATTTTGTACAGGCTATATTGGAAGCTTCCACTCCTTTTTTATAGCAAGTCACTATGCAGAAATGTACAACTACATGTGAAAAAATGTAGTTGACACTGACAGTAGTCTGGTTATACACAACAGTACCACAGGGAAATCATTGGTGTCACTCTTTACTGCTGGTTGAGAGCCTGAAATTTGTGATAATATAGTGTTTCCAAAAGGACAAAGTATCTATTGGTTGAATAGTTGTCTACATAATGAGTATAAATTATTTATTTTTATGTGTCCATGGATATATACACTATCATCTGATCCACTTACAGCCCTATAGCTGACATGTGCACATTGTGAACAATACCTGAATACGTAACACCTCACATGTACGTACGCAGGGAACTTCATAATTTTACAAGTGTTCAAAAATATGTATTTCAACAAATCATAATACAAAATAGATTGCTTGCTAATAGCGTTCATTACAAATGATTCAGTTTGCCATCCAGGTTGTAGCATGGATTGGGGGCAATTGTTATGTTTTGTCCTATCAATGAGAAGATAATCATTTCACAGGAATAGAGGTTACAGAGAATGATAAAATTTTGGTCATTTACAAACCTGAGGTAGTGAGTTGTAAACATCTGGTGCAGTGAATGGTATTTCATCTTTCCCAGTTTCTTCTTCATATTCACTCTGTGACTCGATGCCTTCATTTGTTGGTGATATCAGCCTTTCTTGCTGCTGAAAAATAAAGCAACATAAATTGCATAACCAGATTAGTATATGCAGTGATACCAAATTATCTGTTAACTGGATTTGAATATAAAATTTTAGTAGCTTAATCAACCTCCAAACAGGAGAGCATTATCAAGACATCATTATACAACAATAGGAATGTAGGTACTTGCATGGCCAGACCCTGCTCTCCATGTGGCACTTATGATTAGAGATTAAAAGTACCTAGCTGCAAATCTTTAATTGATAAGTGCTACATGGAGAGTATATGGATGGTCTAGCCACGTGAAACTATATGGCATATGCAGTGCCGATAAACAATAAAGTCAAGTAGCACAGACCTAAAACTCTTCAACAATTAGTTTCAAGTACAATACTAATTATCAGTGTATCTATGATTATTTTTGCTGTACTACTATAATACTTACTACTGTCTTTTCAATGGAAATACTTTGTTTAGTATACTTGCTTTTAAACAATCTTAGAGATTACCTAGAGGGCTAAGAGGTGGCTACTATTTGAGGGTGGAATCATCATACAAGATCAAACATACAAGGTGATTAGTATGTAGGAGTGGAACAGTGAACTAAAAATATTTCAATAAGGACAAATGGCTTGAAAACAAAAGATATTTATAGGTTTATTATCTTATTTGTATAAACCTGGAGCAAACAGTGTTTTGGATTGTGAAGGTCTTACCATTCGTGAAAACATGGGATTATGTTTGAACAGTGTTGCCTTTCCTTTCACATACAAGTACTTCTTATCTCGGTAGAATTTTTTCTCTCTCAATACATAGAGAACAACTGCATCAGAAACAACACTTGCCTGTATCCCAACAAAAATAAACCCACACTACACATCAACACCATCCTCACAATAGCTAGCAAAGCAATAGCAGATCCTAATTTTAAAGTTAGAATTGCGATGTCAAACTTTCCTCCCTATTAATAAAAAAGTAATTAAATTGAAGTATGAATTTTCTCACCTCTCCTGTGACCAAAACATTGATCCGGATTCCGTAAGCTTTGATCAGTTGTCTAGTCAATGCTCCATTAATGTAATATGAGTTAGCATATCTATGTAAATGTGAATACACTGATTACAATAGCATACTGAATTACTTTACCTGAAGTTAAACCCTGGAGATGATTTTGCATATGGATCATCCAATCGGCGAGCTCTGTAGCGTGGCTTACAGTTTTCATAACTAGTATCCAAATCACAGTTCCATTCAATTTGCAAACCAAGTATTGAACCCTGAAATGAATGGACTATAACTGTTTGGTGTATAGGAACAGAGAAGGCTTTACATTAGTGGCTAACTCTTCAAAGGTGAAGCGTCTTTCCAGCATAGCAATAATCTTTGATATTGGAAATATTGGACAAAACAGAT
The DNA here is from genome assembly GCF_963678975.1 of Dysidea avara. Classification (NCBI taxonomy): domain Eukaryota; kingdom Metazoa; phylum Porifera; class Demospongiae; order Dictyoceratida; family Dysideidae; genus Dysidea; species Dysidea avara. The sequence goes on along the minus strand of NC_089284.1, from coordinate 2,505,533 downwards.
CAGTGTCAAAATCAAATCGACATGAGCTTAAGTTCAGGCTTGCGCTGTCATGAACATTACGCCTGTTAAAACATTAATAGGAAGACACAGTTAAATAGCAGAATAATTATGGGAAGTATAATAAAGTAACGTACTTTCTGAAGTGCTCATCTAGGGTTGGGAACTGAACTGTATTCTTTATCAGAATGGTAAAGTTAGGAGCATTCAGTAACTTGGGTCCTGATTTACTAATAGAGATATGACAACCTTTTGTGGTTACGAAGCATATTATGATGGTCCCTTACGTGATGGTTTGATTCTCGTGTTCAATCGGACACCAAGCATGTGCTGAGCATATCCCAGTATTATTATCACACTCACCAGTAAGAATCCCTACAAGAAATCAGCAAATATCATTGTTTATTCCAAACTTAACCAGCCATCTAAATAAATTATAGGCAACTTCTCAAAGTTCATCTTATTTCCTCCTTGTATAAAAATTGTCATAATTTGTTTCATCAATACTTGATTACAGAGCATGCTACAGTGCGATGGATTGGATACAAATTAATAAGCAATTTCAAAAAGTCATAAGACAAGTGCAATTTTTGGGTGTCATGTTTACCACCTAAACCACTTATTTGCTGACGTTGGTAATTAATAAGGTACAAGCATTTTGTAACAGAATAGAAATCGCATTAAAGACCAAGGAGTTATGATATGAAAACCAAATATGTGTGACAAGTTTTACTTCTGCAGAAACCAGGCCAGGGCTGCCAAGAGAAATCAGGGGACTGGGGCAGTAAGAACAAGTGGGGCCTCCCAACCTTTGTACTTAAATTACTATGCAGCAATACTATAGGAGTTAAACCAACAATGTGTGAAGCACACTGTATGCTCATGCTAGGGGGGTCTGGGGGCATGCCCCTGGGAAAATTTACTAATGTAGAGATGCATTTTGGGTTGATTTTAGTTGTCCACCTCAATACTTAGGGTGTATATCAAGTCACAATATATTATTACATAGTACAGATTACAGCCAGTTAGAGCTGTGCATCTACAAAATTTTAATCACCCGTTTATTGGTCACCAATAATTGGTTAATTGGTATCATCAAATTCCACTATTTAGACATGGTTTCAAAGCAGTAAATATCTCTTTATGGAGCACATGTGCTTATGTGATTGACATTAAATTCTTATTGATTTAAGTGGGTGACTATTGATACATAACAAAATGATCATACCAAGATCCAGTCACAAAATTACATTGTTCAGCACTCAAAAGCTACTTAAATGTTAGTGTGTATTTGAGTGAAATAATTGGCAACCGATTATCAGTTATTTAATACTGATCACTGGTTATTGAAGTTTTGGAAATCTCCGATCGATTAATCAGTTATTCAGTGAAAGTGAAGTGGAAAATAAGTAAGTAGATAATAGGCAATGGTTCAGCATATAGCAGTGATGATTCTATAGCTGACATACAGGAAAGGAGATACGCAACATGGATATTGTAATAATATGGATTTAGAATTTCATAGAAGTTTGGGGGTGTCCAGGATTTTTGCAATTTATACGCATAAAACAGCTGAAATTAACACAAGTGATCTAAAGGCTAAAAAATTATTTTTCAAGCTCACCCCCCACCCCTGGGCCAGGGTAAAGTGCCTCAGATGCCGCTCTCCCACTTGGCACCCCTGGTGGAAGCAGAGAAAAGACTTCGACACTATAGGCAAAAGCTGCCAGAAAATGGTCTCATTTCAAACCGACTCCATATAGCACTCAATTTGTTAGACAAACTAACTTGCACACATGCATCTTTCAGCACTTCTTGTAATTTCGTATGAAATGCATAGTGTGGCCGCTCATGCATGTTTGCTATATTTGGTTATTCTCAAAGAACTAAACCTGTGCTACCATTCCTGATAAAGAAGTACAGCAGTCTGAGAGGCACGATATGGGTATCCACCACCATTGTACATGTGGTAGCATATAAATTGCTTATAGAAACATGCACGTGTACGTATTCACACTACGTAGTTCATACGAAAATTGCTGAAAACTCTGTATACAAGCACACACACACACACACACACACACACACACACACACACACACACACACACACACACACACACACACACACACACACACACACACACACACACGCACAGTCTCACTTACCATTAGTGGTAGTACAGTTATCACTACAAGCACAGTCTTGACTTGTATTACATGGCCTGTTTAACTTTGTCTAAAGTTATATATAACAATAATAAAAACCCATCATATTTATGCACTATGTTAACACTTGCCTCAGGGCAAACTGTTTGAGTCTGATTGGTGACCCACATGTTCGTCATGATGAAGACACTGTCTGGAGTCTGTGTGAGTGTGATAATGATGACTACTGGTTGTGTCATGATACAACACACACACACACACACACACACACACACACACACACACACACACACACACACACACACACACACACACACACACACACAAACACAAACACACACACGCGTGCACACACACTCTACACTACAGATAAACTACACTATACACAAACTGACCTGAGGGGGAATCACATAGTCAGCTGTGTCCCACACTCTGTCTCCAACATTCTCAAAGTTCCCTCTCCCATTAGTATAGTCGATTCCCTGCACCTTGATGGTCACAGAGCTGACAACATCTTCCTTTCTCTGGTAACCCTTCTCATAGATAATAGCATAGCTGGAGAAAACAACAATGACAAGAGTAATAACCATTGTCAATTACTGCATTGTACATGCAAGTCAATGCTCTAACAATTTTCCTAATATAAATATACACCTTGAGACTCGTAGGAATATGTCAGGGAAAACATTAAGTGAAAATGGTAGGACAAATCAACAAACACTCCTCCCATGTTTTCAACATACAAGGAATGTGATTATTGTGCAAAAAGTGTATCAAATGTTTCTTGTACACACTATCCAAAATGTTTCCTGTATACACTATCCACAAGAAAATGGTAAAAAGTTTTCACCTAAAATGTGCTTCTCAAAGGCAACACACATCTACTTCACAATGTAAAAACTTACAGGTAAACCTACCACTATACACAGTTTGTTGGCAAGGTGAATTCAATAGTAATGAATGAATTATTTTATTGGGGGTATTCTAGTTCTAAACCACAAATAAAAAGTACAGAGTATTACACCAGTTTTCCATGGCAACCTCTACAACAAAAATACCCTTTTAAAAGGGCAAATGCAGCAAAAAGTTGGTTTAGTGAAAAAATATTTAAGCTATTGTTATTTACAAAGGATGTAGAGTGCTATTGAACAAAATAAATTTTAGCCTCTTCAATATTACAATGTAAACTACTTCATAACAATGCCACAAAATAAGCTATCCAGTGACCACAGGTATTCAGTTAGTAACTCCCCGGTGCACAACAAATCTGTTTATAAACATTTGCTGCAAGTGTATATAGACTGTGGCAAATCAAACTACACTTGTAATATATAAGCCAGCACTAAAAGTGCTCATTACACTAATGTCGTCAAATTGAGTAGTCTACAAATATCAACAATCATTAAGTGCACAATTGGTACAAAATATATTTCTGTCTTAGTGGCTATTATTCTACTGAAGCTGCTACCAATACCAATAGCAGGTAATTGTTTTGACTAGAGTCGGTAAAATTTTGTTAACACACTAGCCCATGTTTGGTGGTACACAACTTGACGCTAATGAAAAAAGTACAGTGAGGAAGCTGTCTCTGCAACATATACATGTGTGCTATACTAATTTCCTAAAGATGTGCCTTCTGTTACGGTGAATTGTCATCTTGACATATTTAGTACCAGATGGTACTGGTGAATAGTAATAATGCATAAGATTTTTGGTGTGTTTACATTGATCACTTAATGCCTATAAAAGGCAACCAGCTGTGTTAGCCATGAAAAAACATGCTAAGGGGGGGCTGCATAAACCATCATTCCATTCATAAATTATATGTGACGACATAGGAAGTAAACATTGTTGATTTGGTGTCCCATGGAATAGCTATAATAGCATCTATTACAATTCTGTGAATATGACTAATCCTTTCAAATAATATCCTTGGCAGGGAGTACGTACTTACCAGTGAACATCATGACCATTGGAGAGATTGCAAGCACAGGTTGTCAGTACTGACATGACTTATGTTAAATATTTAGAGAAGTCCGTCTGGCTGTACAGAACAACACTACCTTCACCTGATCAATTTCATCACTAAATAATTGTCACAGTATGGCAGCTTATACATTATGGCCACCCACCCATGATGAAAAATAAAGATTGCAAATTAAAGTCTAAAATTACAATTTCCAATGCTGCAAGAAATAGCAATAAAATAGAAACCATTACATTACTGCTTCCGACAATTCTATATTAGGATATCATCTGTTAACACTCTTAGTTAATAGGTGAAGTAAAAAATCAGTGGCAAATTGAAAATCTAATGGCTTCACTCATCTTCACCCATAGGTACCATAAACATCAGCAGATATGCTGCCCAAGGAGTCTACCACATCTGTCAGTTTATTTATTGTCACCTTATATGTCATGTACATGGGACAACAAAAAGATAGAGTTGTAAAAGAAAGAGAAGAGAAGGTTCTTCTCATTTGCAGCATCATATAAACAAGAGACCAGAACATTTGTACAGGGTAGACGTGCCTGTACAATCATAGTTCATGCAGTAATACCTCACCTGGTGATAGAAAATGGTTGATAGCTGATACATTCACATCATCATGCATTGCTCAGTTATTCATACATTCCTGCATACATTGCGATAAAGATGTGTAGGTTTTGAACAAAGTGGTTTATAAGACCAAGAGTGAAAGTATCAGCAGAATTCCAATGAATTCCAATGTATCTGTCATTTAATATAGCACAGCATTCTGAGACACATTCTTGGCAATGCAGAGTGGGTAGTTCTAGGAGCTTAGCAACTGAAATGACTTAAAATGGTACTCTGGGATTTGAACACTGCACACTTGACTTAGCTGCATGCATGGTTGACAAATCACCAAGTACACAATTTTCATCTTGTTTCATAGTTACTCCTTATCCAGAAAGTGATTTTCTTTAGGCCAATATAGTCCAGCACTGCATTTGCTAACCATCCAGTAACATAACACCTGCCATTAGCCAAAAACTTTTGTATACAAAGAACATTATGATTGATTGATTTTTGTTTAAACTCATAACGTTCAGCATAGCCGTTCTTCCACATCAGAGTACACAGAAGCACATACAGATATACAAGTACAAAACTGAAGAACATGCAAGACATGACAAATACAAAGCAACACAATTAAATAACACACAAATTAACTATTATTAATAGATGATGGTGAGTGCCGTTAGCAAAATAGGTAGGTATGAGAACGGCCAAATGTATTGGAGGCTGCAGTTGCAGGCACTGACGACTAAAATAGTGACATATGATGTTTGATTATTCCGGAAGGACCTTGCATACTGTATAAGCAGAATATTTGATGTTTGCTTAATAATTTGCATTTTTTTATTTGACGAAATGCTCAACTAGGTTATATAACTAGGTCACTTGTCTAATAAAGTGGATGTGTGTGTGTGGTAGCAAATTGTGTAGCTATAAGTACTTGGCTTCTCATTTACAAAGATGTATAGACACTTACTTTGTTGCCTATGTACTGGCCCACATACTGGAGAACTCTTTCATGTGAAAGAGGTTCAATCCAAAGCCAGTGCAGTAGCCACCCGAAAATGAAATGAAGTGATTGGGTGCATTCTTCTGTGCAAGATCTCTGCTGTATGTATCTTCGCTTCCTTCTGGCAAAAGAGTAGGACCTTAAACTGCCATGGCAATATTACAGACAATCGTAGAATTGCCGGTTTGATTAACTGCACAGGCTGTGAGGTTCAGTACATTGATAACAAATAATTAGTGCAGACTGTGCCTCTCATACAGGTGAAGTATTTATAGCTAGCTATCTTGTTAGCTATTACTTAATTTGTAATCAGATTTGATTGTACTTCTCTTTCAACAACCTTTAACATCACCATATGATGAGTTTGCTAGTTAAGCACCTTGCTAGTCTTGCTCTCGTTCCTGTTTGATCTCATGCCAGTTCAATCAGTTAAAATATTAGAAACATTAATAGTTAAACATGGCAAGATTTTAATTTGGCAATTCTGTAAGTGTCTGCCAAATCACCAATTATAATTCCACACCAATTTTTTTGCTCATACTGTAGTTGCTCGACATTTAGTCTTCCTGGATGCAATAACATTTGATTAACACAATACCACAGTATCTTGTAACCAGGATTGAAGTTCCACAATGACCATGCACAACATCGCTAAACAAGACAAGAAAAGTTGGCTATTTGCTTCCCCAGTTGACACCAAGCCACTTGCACACTAACATTTTCTGCAGTTCTCTATGACTAGAAACTAGAAAACAATGTTACTGCGAGAATAAATAGTAGTCAAACCTTATTGATACCATAGATAGTATACATAAACACATATACCATTCATGCTGATACAGAACTATATTTCGTTTGTGACAGAATGAATATTCACCAGTTATTATTATTCACAACTCTTACAGCAGAGAAATTTAAACCCTGCACCAATAGACATGTTATATAGTGGGCTCTGAGACCATCTCATGACACTCCTCAGATATCATGTTTATGTTGCTGTTTATATACCATAGATGTACAAATTATTGAGGGACACAGTTTTTGCAGATTTCACAGTTGTTTGGTTGTTTACAACATATTTGTCAGTATTCCAAAGTTCTTGCAGGCAGTTCAAATATTGATGGGCTAAATCTAATGTGCTCTAGCTGATCTACAACATATAGTGAGATCTAAGACTATCTAGTAGTCAGGTGACCTGGTGTTCTCTGATCAGGTTCATGCACAGGATGTTTGTTGGGCTGTATTACATCTTTCTGAACCATGAATAATAGCACACCACAAATCCAGGATGTGTGGACAAATTACCGTTTGTTGACTGAGGTTCTTAAATAAACTTATAGTGTTAGTGTGGGGCAGGGATCATTAATTGCATAGTAATTAGCTTTTTTTGTTGGTTTAGTGGCTTCCTGTGCAATAAACACCTGTGGTTATCAAACTATGCAAACTAGAGCATATGAGTGTAGCGCAGTAGGATATTCACTTCTTATTGTTTTATAGTATTTGGACATTACGTACTACTCCGATCCAGCTTGTTTCAGTGCCTTTTATTGCAGTACTACCGTATGGAGGGAAACTTTGGTGCCGTTAAAATTTGGCGAATGACCATGAATTCGCCAAATTTTCCCCATCCAAGTATTGTGGTGGCGAAGAAATAGCAAACCAAGCCTCTAACTAATCAATTTTCTACTCAACCAAGGGATAGTGGACCAGGGATAGTGGGCCAGGCATTACGCTAGAGCCAAGCCTGCCTCAACTACCTCACTAGGTAGCTAGTTACTGTACACGTGGTATCCTCAAACTTCACCTCGAAACGGGAGTGACAAGTAGCGAGTCCTACCATATTAAGTACGATATTCACTATTCCAGAGGGTATAGATCTACTGTCTATATAGTATTACCTTTTAGTTGGTAGCTGACTCCAGGCGCCAAATCACTGAGAGGCGTGGCACTCCAGTTCTCGCTTCAGGCACAGCGATTAGTGATCTAATTAATTCAATAGGGCGTGAGCTTTGCTAACAATTCACCAAATTTTATTTCGCCAACAGTGATATTTTGCTTGATTCGCCAAATTTTTCCCCCTCCAAAGTTTCCCTCCGTACAGTATACACTGTCCCTACTCTAATTTAAAATTTTTTTTCTTATACTTGTTCAAATTCTTATGCTTGGAATTTCATGTGACCTATGGTACCAAGAGGTACGTACTGCTCAAATGCAACGTTGTCTCGTGTGAGTGATAAAAAGACTTGCTAATTAAAGAGCGTGGCATCCGTGTCACTTGTGAGTATTCATCCCAAACGAAATGGGATGAATACTCGCAAGCAAAACGGGTGCACGCCCTTTAATTAGCAAGTGTTTTAATGTTTGCACTTTTGTGAGACGACATTGCATTTGAGCATTACCATATCCTCCATGACTAATGTATCTCTCAAGAACAAAACCTCATCATATGGTATATGTGATGAACACTTGGTAAAAGTATCAGTTTATGGTAGGCTACAGGTCAAATTCACAACCTATTATTGTTGCAAATGGGTGCTGTTAGAATGCCAAGTGATGAAGGAAACTATGATCTCATCCCCCAGTGCTGCTTACACACTCATGTGAATGTCGTCTGGTGACAATGGTACTACAAGTGAAGTCCCCAAGGGCATGCTACCTACTTATAATAAATGAGAAACACTGGATGTAAATGTTGGGAATTTGAAAGAAAAATACGTTATAAAATTTCTTTACTGCATAGTTATGGTCTTCTGTACCATGGTCAGTATAATTTCTCACTTAGCAATTATGAGAAAATGCAATAATATTGTACAACTGGTATTGCAGTCTTTCAAAGTAGTTGTGGTACTATTGCACATCAATAATGGCCTAATGTATTTCATGGACTGGACTCACGGACTGGACTCGCGGACTGGACTCACACACTGAGCTGGAAACAGCTTTTAAAGAATAATCCAGGCATTATCCATCTCTTGCAACACTGGAGACACCACTATCGAGCTACAACTGCTGATACTGCTCTTCCTTACAGGTAAACAAACTAGCGCTGCACTAATTAATTAGAATACACTTACGATACACGAGTACTAGCAGTGATAAAGCGTGGTAGAGGCTATTGTTGTAGTTTAGATGTTTTTCCTTTATTGCTTTAGCACTAGTGCTAGGGTTGTAGAGATGAGCTAGTAATAATTCTTAGCAGGGTAGCTATAGGTGGCACTGCCCAGCGATGTGATGGGGCTATGCAAATAAACTGACTCATCACTACAGTCCTAACACCAGTGCTAAGTACTGGAGCAACAAAGGAAAAACAGCTGAGCTACAACAATAGCCTTTATCACACGTTATCACTGCTAGTACTCGTGTATCGTAAGTATATTCTAATAAATTGGTGCAAGCGCTAGTTTGTTAACTTGTAAGGAAGAGCAGTATCAGCAGTTGTAACGCGATAGTGGTGTCTCCAGTGTTGCAAGAGATGGATAATTCCTGGATTATTGTTTACAAGTTGTTTCCAGCTCAGTGCGTGAGTCCAGTCCGCGAGTCCAGTCCGCGAAATACATTAGGCCCATCAATAATGGCGATAATATGGAAATACTGTACAACCCTAGCACGTTTTGCTAAAATAGCACATAACCACTGGAAGTGTTGAAATTATTCTCAGCAAGTGTTTTATTAGAGTAATCTACCATAATGTGGTTGCAGCTGTGAATGAATTAATGGCCAAGGAGTTTCACCAGGGGATAGGAAAAATCACCAAATCAATGCCAGACTCCTGTGCTACATGGCTAACGAAAAACCTACTCACCATAACAGTTCATCACTAAAATAAAATTCCCACCAATTAAACTATGAATACAGTCTGTTAAGTAGAGGAGCTAGTCTACTTCATAGATAGAATTTTTCACTGTAAAACAATAAAATAATTAGGCCACTTATATTATATTTTGCATAGGAGGCTCAAAGTGCTGCCATATACTGTATTTCCATATTGTACCAATTAGCTACATAACTGTACTGTACGAGTCGTACAGTACAGTTATGTAGCTAATTGGGCAAACAGTACACTTGGGCAAGTATAATAAAGTTGCAGAAAATTTATGTAATAAATGTTACGAAAACAACTCCACGCAGACAGCTTGATTGATCATGCGCATGGCATTGTACATCACTAAAACTAGCTAAACTACCAGTTTGTTCTTAGACTAGAAAATAGATTACATGATGAACACTTACTAATAGTCCAATTGCCGAAAGTCGAAGCAGCAACCCCTACAGATGGATCATGTGTGTGACACTGTCATACGCTAAAACTAGCCAAACTAATCCTACTAGTTCTACAAATAAATAGTATGATCACTGGTACTCAAGAAAATCGCTCCGAGCAAGACAACCAGGAAGCGCAATATAACACTTAAAGCAGCACTGCCTTTACTTGTGTGTACAAAAAATACAGTACTCGGGGGGTGTCTCAAGGCAAATACAGCACTTGGCTTTGCCTCATGCTGTATTAGCCTCTCGGTGAACACCCCTTGTGCTGTATTTTCTGTACACACACGTGGTAGTGCTTTAACTATAACAAAAACTACTAAAAAAATTTAATGAGTGCAGCTGCAGTTGCATTGGTGTAATAGCCCATAACTGCAAGGCACGCAAAGTGCAAGGTAAGCACCACAAGGTGTGCACCTTGCAGCATACAAGTTCTGTATAGATAATGAGCTTTAGGTATTACACTCAAACCAAGTAATACTTGGATGATTAGCCTCGTCAACGCCTTAAATCAACCACACACACACACACTGGGGACAGGCATTTAATTTTTCTAAATTTAACAGCCCATTCCTATATTTTGTTTTGTGAGTTTACAGAAAATTTGATCAATCAAATCAATTGTGACATACAACAGTACGCTTTTGTAAAATGCTGCAACAAATTCTGCTGTCTCGCAAACTTCATACAGAAATGAGAAATTACAGGCTGTTTCACTTACCCAATAATATAGACTAGAATACCAAGCTGAACGAGCCTGTTAATCAACCCCACCGTCTTGTTTTTGATGTGAACTATCTTCGGAGTATCATATTCAAACGCAGCCGCGGCTACCACCGTACCGGCACTAGCAACGCCCGCCTTAAATCGTTCCCAGGTGGACATGACAGCGCGTTAAAAGGAATTCACATAACTTAATACGAAACTTTCCGTTTATTAACGCTAAACCGGAAATATCAAATTAGTATAATAATTAATCACGCGAGAAAATTAATATTACAAACCTTGCACACTGTTGGCGTGTGCTAGAGTTCTAGAGTTAATTCTGCGATGCCTTCTGTGCGTAACAAGGAACTGGTCGTTCATCTTAGGAAGACCAAAGGCGAGAACATTGGAATTCGTGTGCAGCAGAGCAAAACTGCTCCAGCAAACTACGAAATCAAGAAATTGAACGAAAATGGTGCGGCTGCTAAGGACAGTTCTCTGCGCGAAGGAGATTTTATCACTGCGGTTAACGGGAAGAGCATTAAAGGGATGAATAAGGATGCTGTGATGTTATTGCTGAAGCAGTGCGCAGAGATGACTCGGGTCACTTTCGATGTCATCCGCAAGGACGTCACGGCCGCTGAATCCCCTGCAGCAAGCAAGCCACAATCTGTGCTGAAGAAAACTGACAGCGGTCTGAAAAGGGGACCTGTTAGTCCATTACCATCAACCAACGGTAAATACTGGAGAAATAACTTTATAATGTAGCAATGTTGATTTAATCTTAGATGATTCTCAAAAAATCCCTTCAGCTATGAAGGGCGGTGGTCAAGATGGTAAGGATGGATCAGTGAAGCCGAAGAGAACAGCCAGAAGTGTCAGCATTGTTGTGCCACGTGAGAGACGGTCCAAGGAAATGCTGTATGAGCCAGATGATATAATCCTTCTCGATTCTGTGAAAAGGAATATTGATGCAGATCCAGTCGAAGGTGAAGAGAAGTTGTTTTGCCCAATCGAGTTACCACCGAACATCAGCAAACAAAGGCTGGTCCAGAAGAGTATGAGCTTGGTACCAGAGGGCCACTCACTTCATAGCGCTCCAGAAGAGAGGGCCAAACCTAAGAGTATGGGCGATATTGAGTTGCCATCTATGAAGAAACGTGCAAAGCCAGTGGCGATCCACAATTATCGGTCAGGAAAAATTCTAGAGGATAGGCTCATAAATGCAAAAATCATGGTTAGTTGAAATTCTTTTTTTTTTGGTTCATATTTACGACCATTTCTTTTGTTGCTAGAAAAATCCTTCTGGCTGCGATAAGGACAAGTGTGTTGGTTCCCACATCTTTCCGACAAAAGCTCGAGGTCCTGAACTACTTTACGAAGGGGATACATTAAAAGAGGCAGCGGAGGATTTCATAGAACAGTACTACAGTTTTATCAACAGGTTGGACTCTATTGCTCTTGTATGACACGTACATTTCAATATCATTTGTAGGACACGTTCAGATGAACATTCTGCTAGGCTTGATGAAGTGCTAACATCCATTGATGAGACTGGGAGTTATGAATTAACTATGGCAGAGCTAGAATTTGGCTCCAAGCTTGCCTGGAGAAATGCTCCAAGATGTATCAACCGCATTGTCTGGAACAGTCTACATGTAATAAATCGATTACAGTATTTTGGTTAATTGTAGGAACTTTTTCTTTCTGTCTAGGTGTTGGATTGTAGAAAAGTGACCACAACCAAAATGATGTTCCAGGCTTTACTGGAACACTTACAGTTTGGTACCAACCAGGGAAATCTACGGTAAAAGATATGTAGCTGCTCATTGTGTTTGTGTTTATAGTGACTGTTTGTGAACCTTACAGGTCTTGTATTTCAATCTTTCGCCAACGCACAAAACCAGGACATGACTTTCGTATTTGGAATGACCAGTTGATTCGGTATGCTGGATATGAAAGAGAAAAACCTGATAAGACCCGCCATGTTATCGGAGATCCTGCAACTATAGAATTCACTAAGGTGAGCTTTTAAAGTTTATATATCTATACATGTAGATTACTTTCTCTAGATATGTATGCGGCTGGGTTGGCGGCCTCCAGACAACAAGTTTGGCCAGTTTGATATTCTTCCTTTAGTGCTGCAAGTTGCTGGAGGTGAACCAGAATGGTTTACCATACCTGAGGACTTAATATTAGAAGTGCGGCTCACTCATCCAGAGTAAGTTGCTGTTCAAATAATGGCCATCAGTTCAGCAGTGTTTCTGTTTGTTGACTTGGGCGTGGTCTAGTTTCAAAATTTACAACATGTTAGCAAGCACATGTGCAAACGATAAAGCTGCATGTGTAAAACGCCAGGCGGTTTGCACAGAATGCCAGGTGGTTTGCGCGGTTTGAGTTACTATCTGGGTGTAACAAAAACTCTAGTTTAGGGCAGTGCCAGCATGTGGATTTTGCCACTACATACAAACATTTGTTTGACACATACAAACATGTGTTTGACATGACCACTGTGTGGCTTTGACTTAGATACTCTAGTTTAAATGTTTCCAACAACATGCACTGCTGTAAGCAAGGGTCATTTCTCCAATATTATAATCATACAAGTAAAAATACAATAACCATAACAATAATCATACAATAACCTCTGTTGCAAAAACACACAGCATTCGTACTGTATTTTTTTGTTTGTGTGTAGATATGACTGGTTTGAAGATTTTGATCTGAAGTGGTATGCTTTGCCGGCAGTTGCCAACATGATGCTTGAAATTGGAGGGTTGCAGTTTCCAGCCTGCCCCTTTAATGGCTGGTATATGTCATCAGAAATTGGTGCTCGCAACTTGAGTGATGTTTATCGTTACAATATGCTGAAGGTAAACAAATATTATACTTAACTTTTCGTCAGGTTTTATGCACCAATCTATCCTAGCCCGTTGCTCTGAAAATGGGACTTGATACTAAACAGGACCGCTCTCTTTGGAAAGACAGAGCCTTGGTTGAAATGAACATAGCCGTTTTGTCCAGTTTCCAGGTAGGTGCATATTTGTCGCTGCTAGCAGCACTATCTCTCTTAATCTTTTAGAAAGCCCACGTGACAATCGTTGATCACCACTCTGCATCAGAAATATTCATGCAACACTTGGAAAATGAGGTATAATGCTGTACATGTGATACAAGGAGTTACAACAGATGTGTTTGTTACACAGTGTCGTACTAGAGGTGGGTGTCCTACTGACTGGGTGTGGGTGGTGCCTCCAATATCTGGTAGCACTGTGGAGACATTCCACCAGGAATTACTTCACTATCATTTGAGTCCATCGTATGAGTACCAGGTATGTGTATGTCATGTGTATTGTATACAATCACATTTATATGTACAGTACTGAACATAATGTTTTTCTGTGTGCTTCATGTCTCTATTGTACACAAAGGACTTTGTGTTTGGGTAGTTGTGTAGTTTTGAGACATAACGTATTTAAGGGTGCAATTTATTCATTTTATAATAAAGAAAGATGCCAGCCATAAATTTGTGATTTTTCCCATGTACATGTAATTTGAGTTTTTGCATAGTTGAACTTTTGTACAATGCTTCCTGCTTACATTGCTAAAGTATTTGCAATTGGTTTCCCCATTCTTCTTGACAACCAGTTTAGTTACTTGACCACAGGCAGGCTTGTACAGTTTAGTGATAAACCACCATCTTGTATTCATGATCTATTACCATTTTGTGACATTGTGTTTTCCTGGTTGTCACATTTGTTATCATTAAAGATTGTTATAGTGGATTAGATTGTTGTTGTTGTATCAAGCTAGTCTGGCACTGTTTTAGATTCAACATTGGTTGGGTAGTCATGCACACCAAAAATGAAGTGTTCAGTCTGCACTAGTGTACATAATGTTGGTAGCAAAATGTCTATATACACCCTGTATTAAGCTACATATGTATATTAAAATGCTTTTGGAATCACAAGTGTGTAATACATTAGCCTGGCATGGTACCTACTTACATGCAGGACTGCATGTATTGTGCATTATCCTAACTAGACAGATGCTAACAACATCTTGGGGTGAGTCTGAGCAAGTTGAGTTGCATAGAATTGTATTTGTGCATGGACAGCATGGTTGATCATTAGAGCAAAATATGTAGTAGCTATTTCTTACACACACATTTAATTACTTGTAACGAATCTATATATGCATGAAATTCTGTCATTATAGCAATGACACTTGGTTGATTAAACTGTGCAGTGCTGGTGGCACTGGTGTCATGATCTATTTTGAGTACCACTACTGCATTGAGCGTCACTCAGTACTACTTTGGACATGTAGTTGGGGATTAGCATTGTAAACTGTTCTTCACTGTTGTGATGTTGTTCTGTAGATAAGTGATCTCTCCTGTGCCTATCATACTGTTGTCTCGTAGCTCTTCATAATTCTGCTGTTCTGGCATTTCAGTTTGTCTGTTATGTCCATTGCGTTTCCTCCTTCTTGTATGCTCTTCTTATGGTATTTCTCTTTCCATTCGCAATCTATTTAGTTCTCTGCGATACCTACAGAGCGATTCAGCTCTATCATCTTTGCTGTCCATTTGGACGATGCACAAAAAATAAGGAATACATACATACCAACCTTATATAAAACATGCTCCTGTCCTACCAGCCTTATAATTATGGAACATCAGCTGGTTATTGTTTGTGATATGGCTGCAGCACATGTTGCTGTCAGACCTTCAGTGCTGGCCACTGTAAAGCTTTAATAATAATAATATAAAAGCATTTGTAAGTTATCCTGTAACAAGATGTATATACAGTGTACCATCGACTTGCTAGTGTGGGGCTCGCTCAGACTCGCCGCAATAACCTAGCTATATGTTCTGCATGTCTCTAGTTACACATGCATTCCATTCCTATACTACTAGTAGTCAAATTTACATTTCCCCCTAGTTGTTTAGTAATATTTGCCTACAGTAAATGGGCTCTATGTTTCCTTGATATTGTACTGTCTGTCCTACACACACACACACACACACACATACACACACACACACACACACACACACACACACAACACACACACACACAACACACACACACAACACACACACAACACACACACACACCACACACACACTACATGAATATACACAGAACACACACACACAGAACACACACCACACACACCACACCCACACTACATGAATATACACAGATCACACCTGAAGACAAGGTGACATTCTTTGGTTGCCTAACCTCACATACACAGGATGTGTCCATGTACTAATAATTGACTCCCACTACACTTCAGGATGTGGTCATGATTGTAGTACAGCTCCTATTACCAGGAGCTTATGGGATCCTGCTACTACAACAACACACACATACATACAGTACATACATGTCTACACACACACACACACACACACACACACACACACACACACACACACACACACACACACACACACACACACACACACACACACACACACACACACACACACACTGTACATTGAGTTGCAAGTATTTGTAATATAATTGAATGTTGAAAATTATCCCATTTCACATGTACTTTTCTCACTGTAGGTACCCGCTTATAAAAACTACAGGTTTAAAGACATCGTTGCAAAGGAGACAGGCCCAGCCCGAACTGGTACCATTAAGCTGAAATCTGTCGTGAAGTAAGTTTACTATAATTTGATATAACTCAACCTTTTTTGTTGTTGCTCATACAGCATAATAATGCTGAGTAAACAACTGTTCTCTGACGTCGCTTTGAAGAATCGTTACAAGACTGTTGTTCTTTATGCTACTGAGACTGGCCGATCAAGGAACTATGCTGGCATTGTGAATGACATGTTTTCACATGCCTTTGACAGTCGGGTATGTCCATTGAGATGGTGTGACGGGTTCTTATTTGTATAAATCCAGAGTTGCTCACAAGAGGAAATTAGTTTCATAAATTGTGTGATTTTAAAGTACTTTTATTGACACGAATAAACTTTCAACTTTTCTGTTTGTCACACACTCAATTGGAGCAGTTTAACAATCACACAAAAAAAAGTGTTTTTGATTTAGTTCAGCTCTTGAAAAATGAAAGCTTATTTGTAAAAACATTTCTAGGTTTATAGACAGTATGTACATAGCTTCAGGTTTCAAGACTTGCAAAAATATGTTGCCATAAAAGTTACAGCAAAAGAAAATATTATTTTAATGCTAAGGTTCTTAGGAACAAAAACACTGCTACTACTGGAACAAGCAAAGTTGTCTGTTTTAAATGCTCTTTCCTCTTTTGGTACTTTACATTATTAATAGTTCCTTTTAATGTAAAGGTGATTCCATAAATGATATTGTTCCTGTGTTTATGGGACGTAACTTGACAGAGTTAGTGTTTGTTTTAGTACTATTGTGATTGCTTGTGAGGACTTCCTCCACTTGAGAAGCTGTACTGTGCGCAACAGAAGCCATGTGTGACTGACTTATGTGTCACTTTAGGAGATGTGCATGGACGAGTACAATGTTGCTAACCTGCCACAAGAGCATTTGGTGTTAGTGGTGACTAGTACATTTGGAAGTGGAGATCCTCCAGCTAATGGCGAGGCTTTTGGACAGGCACTGTATGAGTCATTACATCCAACAAGTTTGTAAGTATACTTCTGTGTAGTGCATGTATATGTGTAGTATATTTGTGTCTTGTACCCTGCATGTGTTGTGTGTGTGTGTTGTGTTGTGTGTGTGTGCATTGGTTTCCAAACTTCAATCGGGTTCCAAAGTTTATATGTCAAATTTTAAATAGTCATTAAATCACTTTTGCTGAAGAGGAAAAATCAAGTCTTCACAATTCATTAAGGTTTGACCTTAGGATTGACATTATGACTTACTTGGTTGAATGCCGTGGTGTTTATTACCTTAGTTACCTTATCTAACAAAATCGATACAGCTAGTAACTATTCAAAATTGACCGCCACTCGATGCTCGAAATGATGTTGAAGCTCTAAATCGATCTCAAGTGTGGCTACTATTGAAGGTGCAGCATTTAACCAAGTAAATACAGTATTCCTCATTTTTTAAATGTATTTTTAATCTCATTTTAATTGAGTATGGAACATGTGTACATCTGTAGTCTTACAAGAAGCACTCATGTACAGTCTTCTTCATGGAGCTGTTTAATTGTAATTACATTAGTGTTAATGCAATGGTAGAATCATCACATTCTAACAGTTGCAGGATTCTGTTGCTAGTTTTATATCTAACACATTAAGCGCTGGCTATCTGTCACCAAGGTATCCTCACTTCAGAGGGGGTTTTACAAAGAATCTGTTGTGATGTCTGTTACTAAATCATGTGTGCGTGCGTTGTCTACACTTGGGCCGTACTAACCATCTTTCGTAATGATGAGGTCTCTGGTAATACGATTAATACTCAACACAACCTCCAGACGCCATAACAACGTATGTCATTTACCCATCCCATGATGAATGACACTTCTAGCAAGTCAGGTTGTTGTTGTTTTTAGAAGTGAACATCACTCAACTTCAAAGCCTAGTCATACCCTAATTCCCAGCTCATGGGTTGAATAATACTGTTTATATTTGTTTAGTAACCTTGGTAACATAATCCAACCATCTGGTACAAACAGTTTTGTAAAATATAAAATTTCCTGCCATCCAACATTGGGCACATTATGTTTATAATGTTGGGTAAGGCCTTACTAGGATGTAATACTGGACACTGTACTGTGTGTACAAGTTCACAAGCAGAGTGCACCAGGTTATGCATATACATACACGGTAAATTTTTATTTTCTAATAGTTGCATACAACTCAGACCACTGCTTTGTGAAGATATTTCAATAGGTTTGTCATTGTATTGAGAGATGTTATGCAGACTAGCTTTAGTTTTCAAAATGATAGTAATTGTCCATATAGCTTGCAGCTACGTATTTGTGCATTAATCTATGGACACAATACAGCTTGCTCATTGATCAGTGTACTGCAGTAGTGAGAGTCAAAGAATAGTGACAATGAAATGCATTAAAATGGCTGGTCCCAGTGTGTGCAAGGTTTCAGTTGGAGGAGTTGATGGGGAATAGGTAGTCTTTCCTTGTGATATTTTATGTGTTCAATTGTGCTGATATTTGATTTGATTGTTCAGTTAATTAGACTGTTAACTCCTTCATTGCTGATGGTAAACCTTGTCAGTGGTGTCAGCCTAGGAGTTGTCAATGGCCAGGGTTTGGGTTTCATACAATCATAACTAATACTTATAAGCCTGTGTGTGTGTTTTTTGTGAACATCTGTAGAGCTCCACGGACAAGCCATCGTATCAGCACTGTGCTGTCACCACGTGTGGAGAATGTATCCCTCACCAAACCAAAACCGCTCTCCAATGTGAAGTGAGTATATATTTATCTATCTAATATGTGCTGGCTGTAAACCTTCTTTGTGTGTTACTTCTCATAAGGTTTTCTGTGTTTGGTCTTGGCTCACGTGCCTTCCCCAACTTCTGCACATTTGCTCACTCAGTTGACAAATATTTTGAAGAACTTGGCGGCTACCGTTTCTATCCGTGTGGTGAAGGAGACGAGCTGTGCGGCCAGGAGGAGTCATTCAGGTCATGGTGCAAAAGTGCTTACTTGGTAATGATGGAAGTATAATATCAATGTACTCTTGTATGTGTGCTTACATTACTCTCTGTAGTTTGGCCTCTTCTCAGAAGCTATCAGTTTCTAAGAAGTCAGGCTTATTTTGTGTGTGCTTGTTCTGGGAAAGTATACAATTACAATAGGGAATATCCTTAGTGCTGTTGTAGCATAACTGTTATTTAATGAAGTGTTGCTCACTTAGTGTGATGCATTTTAGCAACTGTTCACATTTGTACAAGAGAATTTAGTTTCCTAGAGATTAAGAAACCTCGCATGTACTTCATACTTACTCCCTGTACATTTCTCTCAGATTTGTTAACTTGGTTTGTAATGGAGAATGTATGTGTACCACTGTCAATAGGAAGCCTGTAAGGAGTTTGATGTTAGTCCTAACTTGAACAGTGAGGATGCCGATAAGATGCTTGCTGCTGGAAAGGCACACAGCTATGAGAAAGGACATTTCCGTTCTGTGGCTTGGGATAAGTCACCAGTGGATCAAGACATTTGCACATGTGAGACAGTAGACAAGCTAACAATGAATCATCTATATCTTGTTTGTTTTATCTGCCCAGCTCTTTCCAAGGTACACAAAAAGCCAACCTACCCAGCTGTGTTGAAGAGCAGAAAGAACCTCCAGTCTAAGGAGTCAAAGTGAGTACGGACTGTGTACATGTAGTACATGATTCAGGGTGTGTGTAATGGCATTAGTAATGGTTGTAGCTGGAAAAATATGTAGCTAATTCTTCACCTATTAATTGTGAGGTATGTAGCTGTTACATTGTTCTAGTGGTTTTTGCTTGTAGTTCTTGTACTACATTCCATTATATTAATGCTTCAATGTTCCATGTTATTCTCTATCTAAACATGGCTGTCAGTTCCAATTACTGTACATTAGTCTACATGCATGGTTAAGCTAGCTTGCTGTACGGTGGCTTATGCTGTGTGGTGGCTTATGCTGTGTGGTGTCTTTGCTGTAGTTGTGGTAGTAGCTGGAAACAATCTGTGTACAGAAACACTACGTACCAGAGTTAAATGTTGATTGGTATAACATTAGTTAGGTGAATTTTATCTGTGCAGATTCAAATGTTGTCTTCCCTGGAGACCTCCAAGATTTTCTACTGCCTTTACCATAATTTAACAGATTAAATATAGTAATGTTTACTATCTGTAATCTGATACTTACTAGTGTGTTGTAGTGTTGTAGTTGTGCACTAGTCTGCCCCTTTGTAAAAAGTAAGGGTCTGGTGAAATACAGATAACATATCATTTCAAAAGGAATTCAACTAGACAACATATGTAACTGCTGGTTACGTCAGATGTTTGCCCTTCAATTCGAATAAAATCATTGTGTTGCCAAGGTGATTTATGTGTGAACATCATTGGTGTGCATTAGTATCTGTATTTCACCAGACCATTACTTTTTGCGAAAGGGCAGGTGGCGCCAGACTAGTGGTGTAGATAATAACATGATGATAGCTAATATTTTGTGATCACTTAAAAGTTTTTATGTGATTAGCTTTACAGCACTATGGTTAGAGCATGAGCCTTGAAATCAGTCAAATCCCAAGTTTTTTTTATCTTCACAAAACAAATTTATTCACCTTTTCATTGATAACCACCTTTTAAGCTTTTTTTGTGCAATGTTTTTATTCATTTTAGTTGTTCATACTTTTATGTTTAGTGTTTATTAGTAACACATGACTCAGGAAATGGACGCTATGTCAGGTATTTTTGAAGAAACGAAGTGAACTACTGGTTTCATAATACAAGAAAGTTACTTTGAGTAGGGATCGATCATAACAATAAGAAGCATTGAAATAAGATAGCCATACTAGTGTACATTTAGTTCATAAGAATAACGCATGACGTAATTAAAACTGAGTATACATGTAAGTGTAGTGGCCATTTTGATTCTGTCTGTTACATAGTTTTATGCAAAGAGAGCTAGGTGTATGCAAAGTGTGTTAGCAAATAACAATCAATCTGCTCACTTTGACATTTCCCACCTCATTCTTATGTACATGGCAATTAGACAGACACAACCGCTGATGCATAAGATCAAAACAGTATCTCAATTTTATAGTAATGCTGCGCTATTTCAATGAAACAATACCCGCATTGTCTAGATTTCAGTGAAACGATAAGCTCTTTTAAGGCCAGTAGATTATTATTGTATCACTAACGAACACATGATACCTGGTACTTGCAAGTCCTTAATGTTTGCAAAAATCGAGATACCCTAATAGAACAGTCAACTACTCTAATATAACAGTCACTATAAATATCATGACAAATAGTAATATCACGATATTTTCAGTATATATACAAGTATTTTTGGTGTACCGGATACTAAAATTTACCATCCACTGGCAGCTCTAATCAAAAATTATAAGATGTATTTTGGGTTGTTTTTAAGGCATATCTGGCCTTGATTGTACACAAACAATACTGCCAAGGTATCATAAAGGTGTTGTGTTTTTTGTCCATCAAAACATACCTAAAAAGGTATGGTGAACAGAATGCAATCTGTGACAGTTGTTTATGTTTCCAGTTGTTTTTTTTTTAATTATTACACTGGACTGGATCTAGGCTATAATTGTGTGTTTTATGTTGACACAGTCGCTCCACTATACTGTGTGTATTGGAGAGCCCAGAGGTGTACAATCCTGGAGACCATCTTGCTATCTATCCTGAGAACGACTCTGCTCTGGTTGAGGTGATACTCAAACGACTCAACCCCACTCCCGGCCCAGATAAACCCATCGTGGTTGAATACCGCACTGACACAGGTAACTGTGGCCTTATGTTGCACTAGTGTGTATTGACAAACACTAAAAAGAAAAGAATTCTCAACAATGTAAAGATAAATATTTCAGACTTGACCCCATATTCTTTTACCTTGATCATTGCAGCAAAAAGAAAAATATAACAAAAATTTTGTGTTTATTATAGCAAAGCTCCACTGTGTACAGTGAAACCATGCAGTTACCCTTGGATTAAAACTTGCTACGTAACTGTATTAGGTTGGTAACTTTGTATACAAATAGCAAACTTGGGAGATATAAATTATACACTGGTTAGGTGGGATAGTGACCAGCTTCACTGTAAATTTCTCACTTAGGAAATTTAGCACAGCCTTTACATATTTAGAGGTGGCCTTCTTAAGCAGGTAGCTGCAAAGACAAGTAATAATAGCTTACAGAGAATTTCACACAACACACAACACACACACACACTCTCTATAGCTAGACTGTTGTGCCATTTTGTTATAATTATTAACTTCATACAGATAAGGAAGAGTGGGAACAAGACAACAGGCTGCCAGTTCCTTTGACGTTACGTGAAGCATTGACACACTACCTTGATATCACATCACCACCCACTCCACAGTTTTTATCCCTATTGGCCATGCAGGTACATATACGTTGGTAACTACTGTAGGTTGACCTCTGTGTGTATGGGACAAGTGGCCCATACTCTGTACCCCATATAACACACGTATAGCCATTCTCCATGCCTACAGACCAACAGGGAGACTGATCGTGAGAAGCTACAAGAGTTAGCCGAAGGTGGAGTGGAGTATGAAGACTGGAAGTATAGCTGCTTTCCCAACCTACTTGATGTTATTGAACAGTTCCCATCACTGCAGAAGATGGATGTCTGTCTGCTGCTCACAGCCCTACCCCTCCTTCAAACTGTAAGTCATGTGATCAGTGCCATACGAGCAAAATTTCTTTATTTCTATATAGACGTTTGTTTACATTATAATTCTGTACATACCCACATGATGTGTGCTTCTATTGTTAATGTTTATGTGTTGTTGTGTATCTTGTAGCGTTACTACTCCATATCCTCCTCTCCATTGAAGAACCCCAATGAGATTCATATCACAGTGGCTGTTGTGTCCTTCATGAAGAAAGGTAAAGTTTAGACTTGGTGCAGTCAATAGTTAGTATATGATACTCCCTTCTCCATAAGCCATGTACGTGACACAAGACCTTAAGATAGTGGGATCTGATTACATTCCATTTTTAAGAGTTTTGTGGAATCAGTGGATTCCTTACAATTTGATACCCCGTGTAATATTTTATAACTTTAATATCAATTGCTGCGATGACATGCCTTTGATGTTGCACTGTTTGCATAACTGAATAGGGAGTTTTATGTTTAGCAATATCTTCAGTCAGCTGTTTTAGTGGGGAACATGACATTGTAAATCCCTGCACACACACTACACACACACACTACACACACACAGTTCCCTCATACCCAGCAATGTATCATTGGCAAGTCCATGGGTGATTAGTTGTTTACTTACAGTGCTAACGAGAGATGGAAGAGGAGCTGTACATCATGGCGTCTGCTCTAACTGGTTGAACAACATTGCAATTGGCAAGACTGTACCATGTGTAGTCCGAGTGTGAGTGATAACTATTATTCTATTCTAGTTTAGAAATTTAAATTTGTTGGTTGACAAAATGACTTGAGATCATTGTTACAAAGACTGCACACATAAATCCCATAATTCATTCAAGTAGTATCCAGACTTTAGATATTTTATCACAGGTACATGCTAGGGCTGATACAGGTTTTTGCAATTGAATTCGTCACCTTTGCGATTGAATTCGTCCCGTTTGCAATTGAATCCTTCGGTTTTGCAATAGAATTCGTCGCGTTTGCATTACAATTCGTCATAAACAAAACGGCTCCAAGAAACTAACCGTTCATTAAGAGATGAATTATTTACGCCATGGAGAGTTACACTTGAGACACTAGAAGGTAATTGGAGCTGGTAGTATGCAGCAAAGCTGATAGCTGTCTGGATAGGCTGTAGAGGAAGAATTATTGCCTTATAAAGAGTTGTTTACTACTGTTGTACTTGAACAAGTTCTTGTAGCAGCTGCTACATCATGTTTTCGTGTTTTCTCCAGCTGCCATTCTTGTTACGGACGAATTTAACTGCAAAAGCGACGAACTTTATTGCAAAACTGACGAATTCAATTGCAAACGGGACTAATTCAATTGCAAAAGCGATAAACTCAATTGCAAACGGGACAAATTCAATTGCAAAATCGCCGAATTCAATTGCAAAGTCGCCTAATTCAATTGCAAAAACCTGTAATAATTTACTACGGATAGTAATTTGAAGCCATCAGGATAATTTCTAATAATTTTATGCTTGATACAAATATTGGTATAGCTTCCACAATTTTAATGTTACTACAAACTTAATTTTCATATGAGTGTTATGTTTGTTTCTATTCTAAAGTACTAGCATGTTCATGATAGGATATACAACGTTTTTATGGCTAGTGATGTTGTCACTATCCATAAGATATGTGGAAAGATTTTGTTCAGGATAACTGGATGGTAAAATTGCTATTCATTTCAGCTTTAGTGCATATGTACTTCATCATGGTTTCTTGTTATTTCTTTGTAGCATTAATCCCTAGCTGGATTACTTTTGAATATTTGATTCACTTTACATGACTGCTCTATTAGAATGTTTCATTGAGGTAGCATTTTGTATTTTCTCAACTGTAGAAAATATCAAACATTTTAAGTAGGGATCACCCCTAAAATGATGTGTGCTACCTAAAATTCCACCTTTAAAATCATCCCAGAGACATCTTACAAGACAAAAATCACCTTTACGGAATAATAAATACAGCATTAAAAACTATTGTATAGTAAAAAACTTTGGTGGTAAAAAAACTTTGACAAATTTGACGAATAGCGTTCAATTCGCCAAACTTTTTTTCACCAATTATTTTAGATTATCACACGAGCACATTGAGTAACTAGAACTTGAGATGAAGGTCAGCTCGTACCACCACGCAATAAAGATCAAGCTGACTTTGGAGATCTTCATAGGAATTTGTCCCACTGTTGTAAGCACTCCTTAGGATAGAATTTCCGACCGGTTTCCCGTTCGCACGTCAGCTAGTTCATCGTCTCACGATAGATTTGGCCAAATACTTTGATAACCTCTGCTACTGGAGTTCACTGAAAAAGTAAATACGGTTGCTCTCTGCATCGCAGGAGATAACCACGTCATTAGATCGGTAGCTACAAAAGTACTGCTACAACTGACAACAACGCTAACTACCTATACACTTACTACACTACTTAACTGATGAGTTGACACCTTGTCGTTATCCTTACGTACCGCACATAAAAACGTTGGCAGTAAAAACTTTGGCAAATATTATTTCAATCGCCAAAGTTTTTTCCGCCAATTTTTCAACAGAGGGGTTTCGTCACACTTTTTACTGCCAAAGTTTTTTACTATGCGGTAGTTACAGATGGCTGCATGGATATAGAAGTTTTAAAAGCCACCAAAACTTGGAATATTTCCTCTGATCACAGTTACAAGGCAAGAGGCCAAACAAAGCAGCACACAGCTACCATTTTTCGCCACAATATCAAACTCACCAGTGGCATGTACCTTTTGCGGTTCTGACAAGTGTGTGCCCTCTGCACCTTCCTTGTCTTTTCTTTTATCTTCAATCAGTCATTTTCTTCATGCAACGAAATTACATCAAGGTGTTAATTTTTCTTATTGACACCATTGAGCAGCGTATTTGATGCCACAAAATTCTCTAAGACACTTACACTACTAGTGTTTATTTCAGCTTGATACAGTGTACTGGGAGGGAGTTATAATCATTTTCTGAAGGTATGTATTGGCATGCTTGTTTTAATTGCATACATATTGTTTCTCGGTGAGTTTTGACCCCAGGCTTTTGTGGAAGGGTAAATCCCTATATCAAACATTACGGTATTGTAGAGTCGGGTTTTAAGCACATGCGCTTATAATTTTTGGAGAAAACTTTTGTAAAAATCATACTGTCTGTAAGGCACATACGCCAAATAAATAATTATGGTGTGTTTAACACAGAACCACTATTGTATGTTATAATAGAGTAGTTCGTGGTCACCATGCCAGTGTATAAGGATATTTGACTCCATTTCTGGGTGAAATCCTTCGTATATCGCAATCCACAAGGCTGATTTGCTGTATACACAGTGAAGGGAGACCTCAAAGAAGACGTAAGCACTCAAGGAGGCACAAATTTTTCGATGCTTCCTGCTTTTCTTCTTGTGTGTAGCTTTGTCTCATGTTGAGGTTACGTGCATTTATCAGCCATGGTTAACCATGAGAAATATGTATGCTCTTAACAACCTGACTCTACGGTAGTACTGTTTATGTAGGGATCCCCTCAAAAATGAAGTGCACTGCCTAAAATTCTGCCTTTAAAAATCATCCTGGAAACATCGTGACAACAATCACCTTTATGGAATATTAATAGTCCCTCGCTTCGCCTGTATTTCAAACCAGTATGTATTAACTGCCTTAAACCAAAGCGGATAGACAAACAAATACACAAACATACATACAAACACACCCACACTTTTCAGAAAACAATTTCAGTAAACCAGGTACATGCCCACAGCCGGCTGTGGGTGCGTGCCTGGTTTAAAAACAAGAAAACACAGCCAGCCGGATATAGAATATTTTAAAAAATCAGTAAAACTCAAATTTTCATCTGGCCTGCCTGCCTGCCTGCCTGCCTGCCTGCCTGCCTGCCTGCCTGCCTGCCTGCCTGCCTGCCTGCCTGCCTGCCTGCCTGCCTGCCTGCCTGCCTGCCTGCCTGCCTGCCTGCCTGCCTGCCTGCCTGCCTGCCTGCCTGCCTGCCTGCCTGCCTGCCTGCCTGCCTGCCTGCCTGCCTGCCTGCCTGCCTGCCTGCCTGCCTGCCTGCCTGCCTGCCTGCCTGCCTGCCTGCCTGGCCTGGCCACAGTCGCAAGGCTGGAGGCCAAATGAAACAGTGCACGGCCACCATTTTAAACTCACCAGTGGGATGTACCTTGTGTGCCATCTGTACCTCATCTTTCCTTTTATAGCTGGGAGTCTCCCATGCTTATCGAGGCATTACTTTTCCCTTGAGCAGCATATTTAGACTCCACATACTTGTTTAAGCGCTTACACTCAGCACTCAGTAGATACATGTAACTTCATGATAGGTTCAATACCACCTATTATGTGACCTTTGTTGATTAATAACGATCGAGCACAGAGACCATAGCTCTTAACAATCTATTCACTCAATAATGACACACACCCTTATTGTTGGTCTAGCTGTATTCATAATGCTGCATACTGAAAATGTGACACACCCCTGGGTGGTGAAAGGCCAACTCAAGATACTCTAATACAGCAGTCACCCTAATAGAACAGTCTGACGAGTATATATAGCTGTGTGCTATTTATAAAAAAAAGCCCTAACAAACTAGTATATTAAAAAGTATTAATTTAAGGGATCGAAGCAATAAAAAGTAGAGAAACGAGATGAATGATGGTATTACAGCATAGCTCGGTGGGAAAATCCCTACTGTGGCATTAAACAAAATCATTGTTATAGCATGCCACAGTAAGGATTTTTCAACCAAGCTATGTTGTAATACCATCATTCATCTCTTGTTTCACTACTTTTTATCGCTTGAATCCCTACTTCATTTTATAATTAATAATTTTTAATATACTAGTACTATTGTATTCCTTACACAATACAATGGCACAATTTTGATAGTTGCAGCACTCTGTTTGACTTTGAAGCCATGCACAAAAGCCAATTTATCAGTGTATCCATTTTCAGCGCATTGTTACTAAAAATTACAGTAAATCTTTCGCGCCTTTTACTAAAGATTTCTGTGGAGGAGGACACATAATGATTATTGAATAATAATGAGTAAGGGTTAATGAGCATAGTATGGTCTTGAACCTATCATGAAGTACCAGGTGTCCTACAGTAGCTTCGCCATTCATTGGAGAATCACAGCATATAAAGCTCACGTGAGTTAGACATTTATAAAAATGGCTGCCAGGCCATGCGCTCACAAGAGGCTCACAAGGTAGGGGAACCAGACATCAATTTTCAGCACATTATAACAAGTGAGTGAATGTTGTTACGATTATTCATCATTGTCTAAGTAGCCCAATTAATATACTATCCAGTGATACAGGTGGTTTTTGGACTAATGTAGTTAGACAAGTTTAATGTGCTATCAGTTTAGAAGCCATCACGTAATCATCTATTTGTAATAATGTTGAGCTTTATAAAAAACATCTATGTGGGTTTAAGGGTTAACGATCTTGGCTGACCAAGTGTGGAAATACATCTCTTAGTGATCTATTTACTCAAACATGATACCTTCACCCTCTTGTTGGTCTAGAATGATAACACAGTGAAAATAGAGAATAGTCATTATGTTTAGTAAGGCATTCAAAATACTCTAATACAACAATCACCCTAATAGAACAGTCACACGTGTATAGCTGCTGTATGCTACAACAACAAAAAATACTAGTACGTTAAAATTAAAGTAGGCATTCAAGCAATAAAAAGTACTAAAACAAGAAATGTAATTATATGGTATTACAGCATAGCTTGGTGGGAAAATTCCTACTTTGGCAGTGAACAATTGTTATAACATGCCAATGTAGGGACTTTCCCAGCTATGCTGTAATACCATCATTCATCTCTTGTTTCACTACTTTTATCACTACTTCATTTTTAAATTTTGGATATACTAGTTAATATTCATATATTGGATTTGACCAGGGCACATCATTATAATACTGTGGTATGTCCAGAATTATCTCTTACCCAAACAATCAGGATGGTACAAAGTGTTGTAGTAACAGTAGCCCTTTTGTAAAGCAAAAATGCACAAATTAAACTTCATTGTGAAATATTACAGCATCTATGCCTGGTGTCTTAGGGATTCTAAGCAATAGTTTGTAGAACTCAATACAATGAACGAAAATTTGTGAATAGTTTGAATACCGTATAGAGGAAACTTTGGCGATCTGGCAATTTGCTACAAATTTGTGAAAGTTTAACCCACCAATTACTCATAGCATCTGAGATTAACACCTTTATAGCTAAAGATAAAGCCTGAATTCGCCAAAGTTTATTTTGCCAAATACAATTTAGCTGGCTATTCGCCAAAGTTTACCCCCACCAAAGTTTCCCTCTATATGGTATGTTATTTTGTGATTCAGTTTGTAATTCTCTATTTTAAAATGCCATGGTAGTACTTCAAATACACTGTAATTACCTTCATAACTGGAAATACATACAGAGGAAATACACTTAATCACCAGTGTAGTTGAAAACAGCTTACTAAATTCTGGTCACGAATACCAAACTACAATTTCTAAAAGCTTAGTTGCATATGTGTTTGAATACTAGCACACAATATCCAAGCAAATCAAATGTTTGTTCTAGTTGTTTGTTGTTCTTTTAGCACATTGTTTAACATCTTATTCTTACTGTTATTGAAATGTCAGTTCGTGTTGTACATTTATACACTCTATAACATGTAGGGCTCGTAACTTTCACATGCCAGATGACCCGAAGACTCCAATTGTTCTCATTGGACCAGGGACTGGTATTGCTCCATTCCGCAGCTTCTGGCAACACAGAGAACATCAAATTGAGCAGCACCAGATTGCTAGTACTCCAACTCATGCTAATGTTATTCCAGAAGATGAGTTTGCCAGAGCTTCAGCCCGTACGTGTATTTGTGACTGTTTTACTGGTGTGTTTGTGTAGTGTAGTGTGTGTGTGTTGAGAAGTAGCGCGTGCGCGCGCGTGTGTGTGTGTACTGAGAGGTAGCGTGTGTGGGTGCGTGCGTGTGTTTGTGTGTGTGTGTGTACTGAGAGGTAGCATAGCAAAGTGGTTAGAGTATCAGCCTGATAATTGAATGGTTCCAGGTCCAATGCCCAGTTATGCCAAATTGGTGTTGTTGTTGTTTCCTTGAGCAAGAAACTTTACTCGCATTGTTCCAGCCTACCCAGCTGCCTATGTTGACTCTCAGCCTCTGAGTAGCACACAGGTGTCCCAGTGCTGGTTCACTGGGTATGCATGGCCGTCTAGCATGGCTATGTGCATATATGCATGTGTGCATGGCATGAAAGTTGATGAAACATGATCTTTATACGATTGAATATTTCTTGGTAGGAAAGCCAAACACTCTGACAATTAATCTAGACAATGATGAAGATGATGGCAGCTTTTCAAAACGTTCCGCTTCTGATGTAGGAGAACTACATGCAATTGCTCGCCGAGCAGCCAGGAATAGGAAGAAAGTATATGGCAAGGCAATCCTCTACTTCGGCTGCCGCAATTCTCGCATGGACCACATTTACAAGGAGGAACTAGAGAAGGCAAAGATGAGTGGAGCCCTGGACAACTTTCATGTTGCATTTTCGCGGGACAAAGAAGTGATGGAAAAAGTTAGTAAATTGAAATATTAAGATAGATGTAGTTGAGAATTTTGGAGCCTTCTTTTATGGAGACAAATGCTATGTTGGAAGTACATATACAGATGCAAGCTAGGAGAACCACAAGTCATATGTTATTAAAAAAAAATCTTCGTAAATACATCTTGTTTTCTACAGACGTATGTACAAGACTTGTTGAAGAAGAACGCTGATGAGATTGTCCAGTTGCTAATGGAGTCACAGGCTCACTTCTACATCTGTGGAGACATATCCATGGCCAGTGATGTGTTCAGGACAATTGAGGTGAGCAAACACATAATACTGTACTATTATGACTGCTACTGACCACCAGAACATCATGGTGGACAATGCTGCCATGTCATCCAGTGAAGCAAGGGAATACATGGACAAGATGAAGGTGAGGAACTTGCTGGTGATGTACTGTACTGTATCAAAAGATACTGTGGGTTTTGTGTGTAAGATTCAAATTTGAATTGCAAGAAGTTTCTTTACTATCACAGAAATTTTTGCTGAAGGGTTTGTGAAAGATTGGACCTTGCATACATATTGGCTGGATGGGTACCTAGTTGGTGGGATGCAGAGCACATTATCAAACGGTACGGTAGTACCGTTTAAGTAGGGATCGCCCAGAAAATTTTGCGCACCGCCCAAAATTTCGCCTTTAAAAATCACCCTAGAGACATTTTACGTGACAAAAATCACTTTTACAGAATAGTACTAGTATATAAAATATAACAAAACACTTACAGCTTGCCAGATATAGAATTTTTTTAAATCACCAAAACTCTAATTTTAGTCTCACTGCCTCACTGACCACAGTCACAAGGCTAGAGGCCAAACGAAGCACCATTTTATGCCACAACAACAAATTCACCAGTGGGATGTATGTGACTTTTGGGGTTCTGACGAGTGTAGGCCCTCTGCTCCTTGTCTTTTATCTTCAATCAGGCTGCTTGCCTTCTTCATCCAACGAAACCATATCGAGGCATTAATTTTCCATATCAACACTTTCTTTCAGCAACATATATAGACGCCACAGAATTATTTCAGAGCTGGATTTCAGAAGCGCTTCAGTCCTGGCAATATACTAGCTAGATATCTGCAAGTTCGTGATTGAGATCCCGTTCGCGATAGGTTTGTGACCATGTCCATCAATTAAGATCTAGGTGGACTAATAGCAATAGAGTACGGGGACCACACCTCTTAACAATCTAGCTGTTTACTTAACAGTAAACAAGATCACCTCACCCCTTATTGGTCTAGCTAGCTGCACACCTTGATTATCCAAATGCTAAATGTGACTGTTCTATTAGAGTATTTTATCATCAGTGTGCATTCTATTACAGTTAATGACTGTTATATTAGAGTAGTTGAACAAAGCTCTATATAAATCAATGGGCTTCAGTTATCCGAACATTTTCACTACAACAGCCAAGTATGATACTCTAATAGAACAGTCACAAGTTACATTGTAGCTAGCTGTGCTACAGCAAAAAACTAAGCAAACTAGTATTAATTGTTAACTTAAAAATGAAGTAGGGATCTATGCAATAAAAGTAGTGAAACAAGAGATGAATGATGGTATTACAGCATAGTTCAGTGGGAAAGTCCCTACTTTGGCACATTAGCTATAACAATTATTTTGCTCAATGCCAAAGTAGGGACTTTCCCACTGAGCTATACTGTAATACCATCATTCATCTCTTGCTTCACTACTTTTATTGCATAGATCCCTACTTCATTTTAAAATTATTATACAGTGTATATACCTGTATGTTCAGAGAGGTGTTAAACTTTTTTGTTGCAATTTTCAGGAGAATGGTCAGTACCATGAGGACATCTTTGGTGTCACTCTGAGAACTGCTGAAGTGACTCAACAGAAGAGAACTGCTGCCAAACGGCAAGTGACAATATATACTAGTGATCATGTGTGTTATTGTTACCATATTAGGGCTTGGACTATTCTTGTGAGTGCTATGGATGGGCCTGGTGGTGAACAGCTGCCGGTGAGTTTTGATATAACAGATACCATTTTTTAACAATTCTTTACCTTCAAGCCTGTGATCCGGGAAGACTCAACAGATGGTGGCAGCCGTGCCATGCAGATGAAGGCAGCCGAAAGGAACCGTAGGACATCTCTTGTCAGGCGACCCACAGTGACAGTGCTTGTGTCTGGTGCTGGAACTCCGATGACACCAGGAACTCCACAAGCCAGATTGTATGGAAAGCGTTCCAGTATATGACGTTTATGAGCTAGCATAGACTACTAGTATAGACAGTAGTTATTAGTCCATTTAGGCTCTCACAATGTCTGTACGTGTGTAGAGACTGCACTAGGTGATGCTATGATGTACTGGTGTGCATCATGGCATTTGGTATTTTTTAAAAATTTACTGTGAAATAGGTGTGAATAACAAGCTCATAAACACTCAGAATCAATCAATAACTTGACCTGTTAAATTGTTCCTACTTTGTTGTATGTACCTAACACCAAATAAGTTGTGACAAATATTTATTGACACTTTTTAAGTGATCATTTTGGCCCATCTTGTATGTCTTTATCTGTGAATTTTTTTCCTTTACAGTTCACAGCCTTGGCCCAAACCAATGAGGCGCAAGCCATCTGAGCCGATTCGTACATTCACAAATTCTGAATTGGAGATACCGGCACATCATGCTCTGATTCAGCCTAGTAAAGAAGTCCAGCCCCCAGACTCCTTGCTCTTGCGCAATGGAGATGAAACATAAAAAAATGGTTTCTATGATGACACTCGATAGATTATTTTGTATCTTTTTTCTGAAGATGTGTACAATACTATTTAGAATTTGATTTGGTTTATACCTTTGAAACTATTTTTTAGTAGAATATTATAATATTTTCACTTTCCCCCCCTCTTTTTCGTTATCATTATGCTTTTTTTCATACACATTGCTTTTGTATGCATATTCAGAACAGTATTTATTGCACTGCTAGATATCTGATGTATTAGATGTTGAACAAACAGTGCTGATTTTATGCTATGATTTGTGTTACAACTCCAGTACCAATAGTTTTATGACTTTCGCGGAGCGTGAAACGTTGGCTGGCCTCCAGGGGTGTTGCTGGATTCAACATCATGATCAATTCGGTGTCATCTCCAGGCATAACTATCTCCTTGCCTTCAGGCAGTTCAATGGTGGCAGAAATGTCGGCAGTTCGGGTAAACATCTGTGGTTGATAGTTGGTCACAAAGGGGGTGTGTCTTCCTCCTTCCTGTTTTGTAAGAATGTACACCTGTAGTGAAATCAATGTAATGTCACTGCTGCTGTGGGTAGTACATATGAGCTCACACAAAGCTATATCATTATGCAACATGAAAATTTAACGTGTAAGTTGACACAGGACAACATGTGAGAAATGACATCAGCAATGTATGGTCTTACTATAAGAGGTAATGAAACACAGGGAAACATGACACCTTGGGACCAAAAAGTGTCCAAGTCAGTTTATGTGCTAAGGATTTCCAAATGATATTTTAACAGTTCGCTTGTCCACCAAAAACATTTTTAAAAATGTTGGCAAGTGTCTTGGCATACAGCTATACTGCTCACCTGAGCTTTAACTTTAGTGTGAGCATCAACAGTCCCTGGCTCACATATCACCATCCCTCTCTTCACCTCCTCCTTCTTGATGCCTCTCAGCAGTGCTCCCAGCTGGTCACCAGCTTCACCTCGGTCAAGGTGCTTGTGGAACATCTCCAAACCTAAAATGGCAATACCAAGAACAAGTTGTTCACAATTCAGCTGACCAACTCTTGTGTTTTAGGACACTACTTGTGTCCAACCAAATTGATATCATAAGCCCTTCCCCCAAATTAACGGTACCGATTGTACTTCTTCAACTTAACTATGTTGTTTCTCATGGAAAACAAAATTGTGAAAGCAAGGTAAATTTTTTTCTCCTACTAAGTGACCGTGGAAAGCATAAGAGTATTTTGTAGTATCCACAATACAAACAAGCATTTAAAAACCCAGTATGTGGATTTCATTGTTTGTCTTTTCCTTGCCAGTAGAGCACACTCTTTATGACACTGTCACTTGGTTGCTAGCCTACAGCTAGTCTGGCGTAGCCGACCCACGCGCGTATCGCGAGGGTCTGGTGACAGCCGCATTCAGTACCTGTGCCAGCCTTACGAAAAACTGGTGCATCCAATCAGATCACTTAGTGACCAATTAACAACATTCTATGACGTTATTCCCGATTTTCCCACTGATTATGGCGAGCTTCTTACACAACCAGCACAAATTTAAGGGTTTGTAGAGGAAATAGACATCATTCAAGTGCAAGTACAGTAGCTGTCGTGTTCTGTTACTGGAAATTGTCCATGTGTTTTGCGCATATTTTCAAATTTAATTGCATTCCATCTGCACAGGTACTGAATGCGGCTGTCACCAGACCCTCGCGCTACACGCACGGGTCAGCTACGCCAGACTAGCCCACAGCCTAAACCCTCTGAGTAAAGAAAGCTGGAAAAATTAAGGTACAGTGGAACCTCAGTTATCCGAACCCCTTGGGACCAGGGGTGGTCCATAAGTCTGAAAAGTCCGTATTACTGAAACTGTGTATAAATAACCTTAAAATAGCATAAAGAACATTTTAAAAAATTTCAGTATAATCAACTACCCTAATAGAACAGTCACTACTCTAATAGAGCAGTCATTTCCGTAGTTCGGTTAACCGAGAATCTGGATAAGTGGGGTCCGGATAATTGAGGTTCTACTGTACTGTCAATCCCTACTAAAACCCCTAGCTCTGCGTCTGTAAAATGCAGTAGCTTACCAGTGACTGTGGTTTTGAGTTTGGCATTTTGTCCAATAATCTCAACTTCCAGACCCTTTTTAATCTTCCCTCTCTCAATTCTTCCAGTCACCACGGTACCACGACCAGGTATAGTGTATACATGTTCCACTGGCATAAGAAATGGTTTGTCCAAGTCTCGTACTGGCATGGGTATCCACTCATCCACAGCCTTAAGTAACTTGGAAATTGATTCTGACCCCATTTCAGGACTTTTACCCTACAGGATCATGTGAGACAATGTGATGTTGTAATTGAACATGTGACATCACATTACATAAGGTGGAGATCACATGATGCTCACCTCCAGGGCACACAGAGCAGAGCCAATGATAATGGGAGTATTATCCCCATCATATCCATACTGTGCTAATGTCTCTCTCAACTCTAGCTCAACCTGTAATAGATGAACAAAGTGAAACCACCTAGCAATTACAACCAATAAGAAAAATTTATAGACAAGTGTATTCAAAAGGCACCATGACTACTGTTACCAAATGTAATATTACTTTACAAATACTGGCTGGCACTTCCTTCATTTGGAGAATCCTAAAAATAGTTCCTCTATAGGGAGACTTTTAATGTAGCTGCAATCTTTACTGAATCACTTGGTAATGTAGCTTAACTCAATGCTGGATGACTTTTTACACAGCTGAAGAGATAATTGTAATACAGCTGAACTCTCCACAGGGTAACTTATAATAAGAGCTGAATTCTCTACAAGGTGACTTGTAAATTAGCTGAATGTTCTAACAAAGTTATTTACATCTCAGCTGACTGTTCTATTAGGATGACTGCTCTATTGAAGTATCTTAAGTTGTTGTATTATGACTCGATGGCTTTATATCCAATTAATCTGTACACAGATTTTCAGCTGAGCAGTTTGTCTGGAAGGTATGGCAAGTAATTGTTAGGTTCAATAGTTAACCTATCCTTGTCAGCTTCTTGGCTTTCCCTGTAGATGTGACAGCAGATTGTAGTTATTTTTTGTGGCAATTGAACAACAGGTTAGTGATTTATAGGCTTTTAAGTGTGCAGACAAAAAAGAATCACGAAAAGCCCATTTTTGAAGTTGGAGCAATTCTGCTCATATTTGGTAAGTGCACTACTGAAGATGGAGGGCATTTCTAAGCAAAAATCGTCTCATTTCATAAAGGCAGCACAGAGATATGAATGCGTGAAAATCGCATTATTGTTCTTCTTGTCAATAACCCACCGGTGTGACGTGCTGGCTTCTTGGGCCACACAACACTACCGTGTGTCTTGATGATGATTGGTATTAACAGTTGCCAAAGAGCACCATATTTGTAATTTACGTTCCATTCACAAAAATTTTACTTGCTACTGGTAATAATATTATAGGCTGTTGGTACCAGTGATCCATACCCCTAAAAATATCAGTCATTTCTCAAAGAATAACTATTATCCTCAAAAACACTGCAGCATCTGATATTTCAGTAGGCCATGGAATAATTGTGACTGCTCTAGTAGAGTATTTCATAATAGTGTAATAGAGCAACCAGATTTATACACTTGACAGGAACCGGTTTGCTAGCAACTTTTAGTGTAAGACACTCCACAACTATCCCTGAGATAAATTTAAACTCAACTATTTTATTCAATAACAATATCTGATACTCACCAGTTCCAACATTTCTGGATCATCCACAACATCAGCCTTGTTAACATAAACCACAAGCGATTTAACACCAATCTAATACAAAAGTGTAGGAAAGAGACACATAGTAGAAAGACACACATTACATTATATCTGGTTAACCTGACTGGCCAGTAGTAAGTGCTCTTTGGTCTGCGGCATGGTCCCATCAGTAGCAGCTACCACCAAGATGGCACCCTCCATCTGTGCCGTACCTAGAATCCATAACAATTTACTATGTTGTACGATTAAAAAACAACTAACCAGTGATCATGTTCTTGATGTAGTCAGCATGTCCGGGGCAGTCCATGTGCCCATAGTGACGATTCTCTGTCTCATACTCAATGTGAGCAGTTGATATGGTGATGCCACGATTCCGTTCTTCTGGTGCATTATCAATGTCACCGTAATCCTTGAACTTTGCCATCCCAGCATTAGCCAAGTCTATAGCAATACAGAATATCTCACTATGGCAAGGTGGAAGAACTACTTTTGAAGGGAAGAAATTTTGAAGGCTTTTTTTGCCAACATAGCTCAGTCCAGAGAAATCACTTTATCAGTAAATAAATGTTACAACATCTTCATTTACATTTTTACAGCCTATTACCAACATGTATATGGTTTAAGGGGCATATACTACAGGCTGATAAAGAATTTATGTGTTGCTTTTTCTGCTTACAGGACATAAACTAACGTTTGGTAATAGCAGCGGTGAGAGTTGTCTTGCCATGATCAACATGCCCAATAGTTCCAATGTTGACGTGTGGTTTTGAGCGAACAAAAGTAGCCTTCTCTGCAGCATAGCAACGTATCAAAGCTGCAAAATCACTGTGGTTAACAAGGCACAAATTCTTACAGTTCTTTACCTGGTCCCCATCTTGCAGTCAGCCGAAAGCTATCCGTCTAAAAATAACATAGAGCAAGTATTTGATCAAAATAAATATAACAGGCGCCTAATTACAAGCCACGTGCACACAGTATGTAGTAAAATTTAGTGATCTAGTTACACTGTAGATGGCACCATTGGAAATTATTAACTACACACGCGGCTCACCTGAAATCGACTGCGCAATAAAGACGATCCTACTGTAGATAACACGGAGCCTGCACAAACGCAACACGGATAATAACAAATACGTAAAATTTCTTCACAAGCCTCATCAGCTAGTGATCAACATATATTGACAATACCTCTGAAAAATAATGCTTTTCTGCAGCTCGCCAATGCAGCCATTTTTACTGATAATTATTTGAATTATGACACACGCAAATCAAATCGAGTGACTATGCTTCGCGGCAAATCTACCCCGTTGAGCAACAATGAAGGACAATTTATCCAAGAGTCCATCACAGAGAGAATCGTGTGAGCTTATAACGTCAACAGGTGCGTATTGTGTTAAACTTCGTTGTCTAGAGACTAGACAAGCGGGACGCCTACGATTACAGAGATATCGATATATGCATCGATAACGATAACCCTGGGATGGTGGAGGCACGTATTGGGAATACCAGGTAGACAATTTGCCAAAAAAACAAAAAAACTTTTACCTGATTTCACGTGAACTGTTACAGGGTGCTCACGCGAGTGGCATGTGACGTAGTAGCTCCTAAGAGTTACCGCCCACGCGAGGGAGTGTTGTTCTTTCAAGTAGAACTTACACCACTAGCATCACCTTCCTTTGATGTTGGGGGCAGGTCAGTTTTATCAATTGTAATGCACCTATCCACCTAAACAATATGCCCCCTACCTAATTGTAAGGTGGGGGGACCTACAACATTGCACAAATTCCTTACTTGTTTACTTCAAGACTTTTTGTGTGACAAACTCTTGGTTACACTGTATGATTGCTCATACAGTGGTTACCCTTATACCCATGGTTTTGAGTATGCGATATCAAAACACATGTCTTGTTAACCCATACATTTTAATATGTTATAAAATTAATGTGCACATCCTGTGGAGGTAAGTTGATTTATTTATTAACTCTTGTTCTGGAGGCGTTATCTGATGGTATCAAAGTTAAAATGGTGCTAGGTTGCAATTTTGCAACAAATGGTACAGTGGAACCTCAGTTATCTGGACCTCACTTATCTGGATTCTCAGTTAACTGAACTACAGAAATGACTGCTCTATTAGAGTAGTGACTATTAGGGTAGTTGAAAATACTGATATTAAAAAAAAAATTATTTTTGTTATTTTAAGATTTTTTATACACAGTTTCAGAGATATGGACTTTTCAGACTTATGGACCACTCCTGGTCCCAGGGGGTCCAGATATCTGAGGTTTCACTGTAGTAAGTAGCAACTTACAACAATACAAAATCCGCCAATCACGAAGTTCGCATTCCAGTCCTGGTTCCAATTAAACAGCGGCATCATGCTGTTACCATATAGAGCAATTCATCAAGAGTTACCAAGTTCTATGATGTCTGATCATGTCTAGTGCTTGCAATGACTGGATTGAAAATACAAAATGATGTTAAAAGTATGGAGTTTGTATTAGAGAAAAACGATCCATTCTTTCCTTCAATCAGAGTATAATCAGTCCATTTCATGACAGATAAAGGACACTGTTAATGTGCAATATTGCTAATAAAATTGTTACTGGCTATAAATTAGATTTTAGCAATTTTGCTATTTTGACTTTACAAATCCCAGTAGCATGTTTTGTTATTAAATATTGCAATTTTCTATTGAGATAATTATGCTTGTACTTATATATGCTATACAGGTAGGAGGTCATCACCATCACAGTAATGGCTATACATACTAATTAGTCACTAACTGGCAGCATATTAATATCTTCTTCCTGCATCTTACACCCACTACTAGTAATTTAGTTGTGTGCACAAGTGTGGAATTAACGTTGAATCTAAAAAAAAAACAATAAAAAAACACTTGCTGATGTAATTTCCTCCATCTAATTTTTTTTTTGTGCTAGCACGGAAACAAAAGCATTGCATGTGCTTATGCAGTCCTGGTATTCCCTAGTATCTACTGCTGTACCAATATGACTTTCTGTGAAAACAGCTCATGTCACGCATGAGCGTGAGGTTATAGAGCTTTTACTGTACCAGTTGGCCACTATGCAAAAGGAAAGGAGTAGATTTAAGCACCTTATAAAGAGATGATTGTTCAAACATGGATTATTAACATAACAGGATTATTTCTACACAGTCCCATAGTTGAATAGTAGTCACGTTTGCCTAGAAACCACATGGGCTTTTCTGATTGAAACAGTGAAAGCTACAGGATAAAATGTAGTCTGAAAAGGGAACTAGGGAAGGGTTTGATTTAGTACACCAGATGTGATCTTAATCAAAATGATTTTGTTAAATTTGTTGCTAACAGCAGCACTGACTCACTTGTGTGTGCTGGGGGTAATGAGGTCAGTAAGTGATGTCATTATGACAAGGTATTACACTACAGGTGTAATCCAATTTTGGGTTTACCTCACTTTGCTCAATAAGATTTGTTAAAACCTGGCTCCCAAGGTCTGTATTATGTATATTTTAATGAAATTTTAAATTAAGGTAATCATGATATATTGCTTCCTATTGTTCAAAAATGTCTATGTGTGTTTGGGGTAACCTGGTAGTTTCTATTTCTGTTTTAGTGTGTACCTATTACACTGTACACAGTTTGTATGTGTGCAGAAGCAGTGGCTGATAAATGGTATGTGTAACTGAAACTGTAACTGAAACTGTAACTGAAACTGTAGAACCAACTGGCTTTATCAGATGAATTTTAAAATTAATGCCAACAGTTTGTTTTAGTTTTGCATCAGCAACTCTGAATGTGTGCTCGTATGCATGTGTGAGTGTGTGTTAGTACAAGCGTAAATGTTGAGGTAATAAAAATTGGTTCCAGAATGTCAACAAAGCACACGATATCAAAACTAGCAACAGTCACCCTTAATGATCTAACTAATAAGTAGAGAAACATGAAGGAGCTCTCTCCATATGTGTTGCCATTTATCAACAGCTGTTCTATCTGCAGCCAGTCTCACCAAAAATGTTCTAATATGGCAGCAGCTAGGTTTCCCTGTATTAAGTTATTAATATGATTTAACACATGTATATATATATATATATACACCATGTTTTGTTGGTAGGAATTCTCAAGTTGGTGTAGAGGTATGCCGTCTCTTGGAGCGGACGATTCGTGACAGCCGAGCCGTCGACCTTGAATCTCTCTGCATTGTCACGGGAGAAAAGGTCTGAGTAAGGAAGAAGCCCCCCCAGTTTCTATTTGTTATTATTTTATTAAAATACAATTTTGTAACATTATTTCAGAGTGAAGGGTACTTGAGCTCATTCTTCTCTCATCCTTCATGTTGTATGTTTTTGCTTGTAGCTGTCTGTTAGTCCATGTTTCCTGTGTGTGAGATGTGGCAACCCTACCATGTTTGTAACCTGATTTAACTAATCAGTGTAGCCCTGTGTCTAGTGTTGCATGGGAACTGGACTTCACTCTAACAGCTATTGCAGAACAATTACTCTTAGTTTATTAGCCTTATATGGTGGTAGTGGATTTTTCACGATGTATATGCTATTGCAGTGTGAGCATGGATTATGTTACATGCAGTTTTTGTTTGTTTTTGGCACAGAGTTGTTTTTGTGATTATTAGATTGTCCTTGTGCTGTGAATGTTGTCTATACTAACTTACAATGACCAGTTGAAGCCACATTTTAAATGATGTATACTGAAATATCTCATATTTGAAGGTCTCCACAGTAAGTTCACATACAATGAAATCTGCAGCCTATCAACTGTAATGCAGAACAGTAAAAATACACCCTACACTCTCTAAATATTTATATACTAAGGTGCTCATTATAGAGTTGTTCTAACACCACTGTTGACCATGATTTTTTCTGCTTAATTCTTAATTAAATGGTTATAGGGTTGGTGTGCATGTGTACGGTATTTGAGAGTAGACTAGTATAAATGTCATGGTAAAGGCATAGATCCTTTACACAATGGGTAAGGTTAAAGGTGGTCTATGTGGATGGACAGTTACAGCTTGTAGTGTTGCCATTGTTACTATTAAACATTGTAAACCATGTGGTTGAGTGGATTACATTAACAACTGCTTGTGGGTTGCCATATTTGGTATTGTAGTTGTACAATTGATTATAATTGGGCCCAACTGGTGTTCTACAGGTATGGGAGATACGAGTCTATGTGAATGTTTTGGACCATTGCGGCAACTTGATTGATTGTGCCTCCATAGCAACGATTACAGCCTTGAAACACTTTAAGTAGGAATTGATTATTCAGTCTGAACGGTCGCATGTCTTTCTGTGTCTATAGACGTCCCGATGTAAGCATCAGTGGACAAGAGATTACTATTGTTAGCACTGCCAGGAGACTGTGAGATGATGTATAAAGTTTTGTTTGGTTCTGTAGCATCCAGTGACTGAAAGAGTGCCGATACCCCTGAGTGTGTACCACTTGCCTCTCTGTGTGACGTTTGCTTTCTTTAGTGATGGGTAGGTTTGTGACAAAGTGTTTGCTGTGTTCAGTTGTGATTTATACTGATATGGAATATGCCTACAGTTGTTGGTGGCACTGTGGCTGTGCCACCAACATGTTTGCTGTGTTCAGTTGTGAATGTGTGTGACGCACGCATACACACACACACACACTCAATAAAGGTCTCACATTTTAATTCTAGTATGCCTGCTTATATGAGTGCACTTTGCCATACTGAACGCTCTATACATTTTACAGTAAATACCTTTGTGGTCATAATATTGGTCAACATTGTTGTCATGAATGACCATTTCCTAATTACCAAGGCTGGCTGCCTACATCAGCTGCTTGACAGACCACAACCAATAACCAGTTGGGGGGACTTTTTATGGCCTTAAAGCAAATTTTCATCGCCACAAGGCCCCACAATTCTTTGAACAAATTCATTAGTTTATAAAGTCCACTCAAGTGCACAGCAGCATGCAATGTTGTAGCACACTAAAGGAGTGTCCAGTCCAGTGTAGTAGTAACTTGGAAAGTAGATTAGATAGTGAGACATTTATTATAACATTTTCAATTTAGTATGTTGTTGACACACACTGCTCATTGTGTGTGCGTGTGTGTGTGTCTACCCAGCTGTTAAAATGGGGACCTGGTGGCCTGGTGCCAACTGAAGAAGCAGCCCACCCAGCTGTATCGTCAATGGGTACCAAGTGTAAACTGGGGAAGCAAATGCTCAACTGTCCATGTCTCATATAGCAGTTGAAGGTCCAGGTGGGACTTTAAGTGCCCACACCTTCAACTGTGAGACATGGTACAGCCTCCTGCGGGTTACTAGTCCTGCCCCAGGAGGGCATGCCTGTGCTGACTCATAGCACCTGAGTAGCGCACAGGTGCCCCAGTGCTGGCTACTGGGCAGCGTTACCGCTTAGTGGCTTTGCCTTTTGCTTTGCTTTTACTTTGTGTGTGTGTGTGTGTGTGTGTGTGTGTTGGCTCTACATGTGTTCCGTGCACCACAAATTGGTCACCTATCATCAATTATTACTGTTTTAATGTGTTGCGTGCCTTGATGTGATAGCTTGGATTGGGGTAATTTTCTGTTAAAAATAAATTTACATACATTAATGTGTAATTTTGTTTGCAAACTGTTTTTCCTTTTATGCCACAATTATTACAATCTTTATTGATAGTGTTATTTAAGAACGTGTAAACAACAACAACTTCTATGTCTTAATGATGTGAATTATTTGTGAGACCGCTATGTATGAAGTGGTCTATTAAAAGAGATGCCCAGGTTTTACTGATTTATGTTGAAACCTCTATAATCTGACGTTCATTGGACGTAGGTGTAGCAAACAGTGTTAGATTATTCTGGTATCAGTTACTGTACAAGTATCAAAAAGTGGAGCACCACATGGCATGAGATGGTCTAGAATGGAGGATAATTCAATGTATTTGTATTCAATCAACAGGGATTATCTACTAGTTGATCCAACAGACAAGGAAGAACAAGTTATGGATGGTCGACTAATTGTTGGAGTCAACGAACACAAAGAGATCTGTGCCCTACACTTGGCGGGCGGTGTTGCCATCCTTCCCGAGCAAATCATCCGCTGTTTTGAAATTGCTGCTAGCAAATGCAAATCGCACACAGCCATTATTCAGGTCATTGTTTGTGCGTACTCCTACCTCACTCTTCAATGGCTTGTTATTTAGTTGGCCAGACTTTTAAACAATCCTAAACAATATTCTGTTACCAAATAAGTGAATTGAAACACATTTCTGTAAATATTGTATTGAAATTTTTTTCTTAGTATTACAAACAGCTCTCTTGATTCTACCCAAAAGCTAGTAGTGATGTTGTAAGACTCATTTGTACTTGTGAGTATTCCCATCATTACCTTAGTTACATTGGAGTTACTATGTGGCTTTG
The DNA here is from genome assembly GCF_963678975.1 of Dysidea avara. NCBI lineage: Eukaryota > Metazoa > Porifera > Demospongiae > Dictyoceratida > Dysideidae > Dysidea > Dysidea avara. The sequence goes on along the minus strand of NC_089284.1, from coordinate 2,460,992 downwards.
AGCTGGCCACTTTGAAATTTGATAGTGTGTATATTTAACAGTTGGTTGAGCAGATGTATTAAATTACAGTCATCCTGGGGAGTCCTCAGTTGTACTGTAAGTCATGGAACATGTTTTAGTTGTTGCTCATTTATTCAATATGAAAGGCAAGACTTAGCTTAATCGAATTCATTGAAGCCAACCCTTCAAAGTACACGCCAGGGATCAAGTTAGTGATGTTGTGTTATTAGCAACTTGAGATGACAATGAAATACATATACTACACAGGGCCTCTCCCTCTTGTTTTTGTACAAAAAAACAATAATATTTTTATTTGTACGTGATTATTACTGAGTTCTACAGGGCATGTATCCATTTTTATTATCTTATTCACAGGAAGCGTTGTTGAAGCAAGCTGGCTCGTTAAGGTTTGTGTGTAGGAGCTCTCTTGTGTTGTGCCAGTAGTCAACAAGCCTTGACCATAGGATGGAATAATTTATGCAGTGTTTATCCCACATAATCTACCCACGCATGCTGTATCCTATTCTGTTTATCTGTTGTTGCTATGGTGCACATTGTATAGCTCTCCTCTCGGTGGAATACAAACTGGTGTTATTGAAACAACTGGGAGTATGACAAAGTATCCTCATTTTAAAAAGCAATTCCGGCACTTGTTGATATATCTTAACCTCTTATACACAGTCACAATGGTGATATTATGGACCATGCTACTGAGTCTAAACAACAGAATGAACTGAGTGAAGCACAAGAAGTAGTACAAGAAGGCATCAGAAAGCTGGTAGAAATTGCAAGATTTTATTTATGTTGTTTATAAATTCCTTTAGGATGCTCATACGGCTGTTCTAGATGTACAGGATATTAATCCATGGGAGCCACCATCAAACAGTGACAGTGAAGATTTAATGATAGTAGATTCTGCTCCTCCAGACAACAAGATTACTCCCAGTACAATCGATAGTGGTAGTGAAGAAGATGATGTGGTTATCTTAAATCCTGATGATATGTCCAAGCCAATCAGCAGGTTGGTTATAAAAAGGCAATACTGGCCCATTAATTATCACATAATGTAGTATATAATTTAACCTGCTAAGACCACACATTGTTACAACATGGTGATTACCTGTATGTCGATATGTCCCATTGTGTGTGTGTGTGTGTGTGTGTGTGTGTGTGTGTGTGTGTGTGTTATGGGGGGGGGGGGGGAGGAGAGAGGTTGTTTATTAACTTATCTCTGCTTCTCTTTAGACAACAAGAGGAAAATCAACCTCACACTGTGCCAAAGGAGGGTACGTCAAGAAAGCGGCAAAGAAAAAAGAAAGGAAAGAACAAATACTGATGTTAGTATGTAGTATAAATTTTGTTGTGGTTGCAGTCAATTTTAACAAGAAGCCATGCAACTGACGAAGCCTTGTGTAAACTCTGAGCGGTATAATTTGAATGAAGCCGCGACCATTCCGCTAGAAAATACGATATTGATTTCAGGCAAAGTTGCTTTGTGCTAAGAGCGAAGCGAGAAGCTTGGCAGCGAGGTTTACTACGAGCAGTGAAGCATGTCTCATGCAGTATTTCATTCCGACACGGATATCTCTGTTGGCAAGCGAAAGAACTGGGTGAAGAGCGTTACAAACTCTTTATTTCGTTGCAAGGTAAGAAAGCAAAGTACATATGTGGTAGCTATCATGAACGACTGGTACTTAGTTGATATGTACAATTTATGGTATACCTGCAAAACTTCTATTATTCATAGTTGTAGTATCAAGTGATGTATTTTAAAAACTACAAATAGAAAAGGCTACTATCATAATTCTCCACAGTCTGTGATTAAGACTGGACGGCTAATTTTGCCTGCTTGTGTGCCAACTTTCTCCATTTTACGGACAATGTCCATCCCATCTGTGATGTGTCCAAATACTACATGCTTGCCATCGAGCCAATCTGTTTTCTCTGTGCATATGAAAAACTGTGAGCCATTTGTGTTTGGTCCAGAATTTGCCATAGACAGAACACCTGGACTGGTATGTTTTAGAACAAAGTTTTCATCTTCAAATTTGTTTCCGTAAATAGATTTTCCACCCGTACCATTGTTGTTTGTGAAGTCCCCACCCTGACACATGAACTGTGGAATGATACGATGAAACAGACATCCCTTGTAACCAAAACCTTGCTCTCCAGTGCAAAGACAACGAAAGTTCTCAGCAGTCATTGGTACAACATCGGCACGTAGCTCAATCACAATTCTCCCAGCCGTTTGATCACCAATTTTTATATCCAGGTACACTTTTGGATTGCCTTTACGTCTCTTAGGTGCAGGCTCCCCACTACCTTCATCAGTCTCAGTGTTGTTCTCATCAGCTAAACCACTAGCCGAATTATCACCACTCTGCTCTGTACTAACACCAGCATATTTCTTCAACCAAGCATCTTCACTCCACACTGCCTTAGCGCTACCCTCCTTCAGTTTCATTGGTTTAGCAATGTTGACTCGAATGGTGCGACCAAACAATTCAGACTCGTTCATGTTATCAATTGCAGCTGCGGCATCTTCAGACAACTCGAACTCAACGAAAGCAAACCCTCTATGTTTCTGGGTACTGTAGTCTAGGGGTATCTGGATGTCTGTAATATCACCGAATGGTATAAAGGCGGCATGGAGAACTTTCTCGTCCACTTCTTCCGATAAGCCGCCAACGTAGACCAGACGCTTGTTCGCCATTTGATAGGTGACACGTGATCCGGACTTGGGTTCGCTTTCGTTGTGTGTAGTTGAAGTTGTTCAAGCGAGTGGCAGCATAGTCTGTTATCAGGGCGTATGCTTGTGATCTTGCGACGCGTTGAACTTTATTGACAATGGAGACTGATCGTGCAGTAAGTTTCACTGTTGTTACTTCAGTGTCAATGCGCATGAATTAGAGAGTAACCTTCTTTGGGGGTCTAACGCACTTCAATAACTTAGTATCTAACTACCCACCGTAAGTCAATTGCTATATTATCTTAACGTAAAGTGACGGATAGATAAGCGATTGTGTATGCCTGTGCTCATAAAAAATGCACATACATAATCAGCTGATAACGAGCTAGTCGTATTTACGATATTCATATGTCCATTAATAGGTGAAGAGACGGGCGCATCAGCAACAGGAAGAAATTGACGGCCCTAAAGTAGCTAGGGTAAGAGCCGCGTTGCAGTTTACTGCATGACACAATGCTATTTACATGTGACCTAATTTAATGTAATTTATTAATGATTTAATTAAGGCAAACGCAAGCAGGAAGCCTGGTGTGACATCAGGGATAGTTTAATTGCAGTGTCTAGCACTCCAATTGGTTGTCCATGTTGCTTCAAGTTAGTTAACAACCAGAACTTAAACTTAGTCAATTTGTGTTCCTTTGTCTGATGTGGAATGACATGGTTGACTGAGCCTTGTGGGAGACTTTAATGATGGCTTGTTGATAACTACAGATTGTAATTAGGACATTGGCATTTGTGAGTGGGTGATGAAACTGCTTATAGCATTTTAGGATACTGATAGTATTTTGATTGTGCGTCTAATTTGATGAAAGGGGAAAATGGGTTTGGTTGTATTGATTGTTAGGTGGCTTCTCACCATAAATGAAAGTCATTACTCGCTTCAAAGACATGCTCATATTTTGAGTCTTCATGTTTGTGTGCATGGTGTGTGTTCCTATAATGCTATACTTTCTTATCCTCTAAAGCTTGCTCAGAAATTTGGTAGTGCAGAAGAGTTGGACAAAGAAAACAAACCAATGGTAAGACCGTTAATACATTTTCAGTATGATGTCTCAATCTGGCCTGTCTACTTGTTAGGATGTAAAGGTTTCAGTGACAACCCATGGTGACAGTGATGACAGTGACAATGACAGAGGACCTGTAAGTAATTACTTATAATTTGCCTGAATGTATGCTGTGTATTTACAAATATGGATAAAGTTTTAGTGTTTACCAAAATGGGTGTTTTATTTGTAATTCACTTAGTGTTTGTGAAACAGGAGTTTGTTGTCATGTAACTTGATATGTTTTAGGTAACCCTAGAGGTTACTTTGAACTCATAAGTATTCATCCAACAGTTACTATGGTAACTAGGGTGGTGTAGGCTGTGTTGATATCAGTTGAGCAAGTGGAATTAATTGTGGTCAGCAAAATAACCCTCTCTTTTTTCCAGCCTGCCTGTCAAAGCAATCTTAACAATATTTTAAGCCACGATTACTCAGACAGATTAAGGGTGCTCGCTGATATTTGAAGCCGTTTAAGTGCCAGCCCAGAAACCACATGCGGCTATTACATCATAATTGGCATTACTACGCATACTTGTAGTATCCGTGTTAAGTGGACATGTTTTGCACCAGAGAACACGAGGAAGAATAGCTCGAAGAATAGCATGTTATTTCGCTTTAGAATCGTCACTGAAGTGTTAGCAAATGATTGTCTTATGGATCAACAGTTATGAATTAATTTAAAAGTAAGTGTTATTTAAGGCAACAAGTGTGAACGCACTTTTCGCTTGTAGGCAACATGCGTTCGTGCCTTGTTTTCTCGAGTGATAGGGTATGCTGGTAGTTAGTATTGTAATTGTAAGCTGCTTATGTAGGGGACAATGTTACCAGCTGGAATCACAAGGCGTTACAAGCTGATGATGATGGCGTGCCTAGCGTAACCTATCCAAGAGCGACTTGGAGACTCCAGGCGGAGCAAGAAGCTGTTCCTGTGTGTGAAGAAGAGAAAACAGAGCTTTTTGTGTTTAGAACAGCGTTTATGACATGTTATTTTGAAAAGTTGGTGATTGCGGTCAATAGGAATTTGTGTGGTTATTGTATCAATAACGTTGGGCGCACGCAATCTTTACACATGTTTACTAAAAATAAAACTAGTTTTTGAGTGATACCCGTGAAGGCTTCAAAGTTTGTAGGGAGATTCGCTGATAAATTCTCCAGAGGTCTATGTTTAGATTTTGTCCGTAGCGTTATGGCTTCATGAGTTACGGCACCGAGAACATGAGGTTTTGAATGGTGTAGCACACTTTTAGTACTAACTTAAGTTCTATGTACGCTGTGTACTAATACTAAACATAGAGTTGTGAGTTATAAGCTGAAGTTTGTTCAACGTGGTTTCCTGTGCGCTACTGCGAAAAATGGAGGACTAGTTTCGATTTAAGCGCTTCATAAAGAACTACGCATAGTTATAAAATGGTATAGGCTAGAAGAATTCTGTTTGGTTTGTGTTGAAGAGAAAGAGAAGCACTTCCAACGCAAGTAGCATATGGATTCATTTTATACATTATGTGAGTATTAGCAACAATACAAAAAATGCATGTTGTATGGCTTCAAATAGCCGCGAGCACCCTTAATTTATCTGTCTTGGTAGTTCTAATTGTGCTACCTTCTTTAGGAAAGAGCTGTAAAGCCAGACCAATTTTCAGCTGCTGGAGGATAGTATGACAAGGATAGCATTATATTATGATACCTTGATAGGATATTTGTAGTGTGGATATATTAGATGTCTCCGAAGCCTTCTGTTTGGTAGTGTATCTACTAGGAACTATGTATACATGAAATGATGCTTTTAATAGACAGCTTGTGTTATTGTAAACATTGTTTTTATCGTGTATTTGTCACAGACAGTGTAATGATGCATAGTTATGTAGTGTGTATATATCCGCAGTCTATTGTACAGCTATTTGAGTTGTTATTTCTATGATACGTTGTAGTCATAACTGGTTTACCATTCTTATATTGTTTGGATCCGAAAAGCTAAGTGCTACTGCATTGAAATTGTAGACCATTGAGCTAGCTGATCTTACTGCTAAAAGTAGCACAGGTGTGCATGTGAGGTACTTAAAATTGCTAATGGTAGCAATATTATAACTACTGAAATCTAAATTCAGGAAATCTAGAATTGGTCGTTTCTTTAGTATCTTTGCCAAAGTTGATTTATGTGATGTGATGTTTGTTTTCTCACAGGATCCTACTGAGATTGTTCTTAACATGGACAGCTTGCGGAAATTCCATCAGATTGTTGATCCAGATTTTGACCTAGATGAAGTTGTAAGTTGACAAATTGACCATGTTGGTGTATGTGTGTGTGCTACTGTGCTGGTGCAACCACGCCTGCCCAATGAACCAACAGTGTGCTACTTGGGTGCTAAGAGTCAGGGTAGGCAAATCCTAGACTAGTAACCTGCAAGAGGCTGTACCATGTCTCAAAGTGGACCTTTGCCCGCTGTGTGAGACATGGACAGTTTGCATTTGCCCAGTTGAAACCCGGCCACCAGGTCCCTGTTTAAACAGCTAGGTAGACTGTGAGCACAGTTTAAGGAAACAACAATGGCATAATCGGGCATCGAACCTTGAACCTTTCGATTACCATCTAAGCTGCTGCCTCGTAGGCTTGTGTGTGCGTGCGTGTGTGTCATGATATAGTTATGCACGTACACAGTGTATATAGTATGTTTATATAGTGAGTGTGTGTGTGTGTCCTTCCCAATCCAGTTTTGTGTACTACAAGTAAACTACATATATTATATGGCAGAATAAGCTTTGCTAAACTGATGTATTTTGTTATTGCTTGAGTACTCAGTGAAGTGTGTATATATGTAGCACTATCAATGGGGCCTCCTACAAAGTGCTACCCAATAACACAGCCTCCATTATGAGAGCCGTTCATCATATAGTACACCTTATTTGTGCTGGGGACTCACTTGACATGGCCACTATAATGATGTGGCTGTATTAATGAGTTCATGAAGTACACCTGTTTGGGATATTACCACTGCATGTATATAATGCGGCTACCTTATTAAAGAGGTAGTGCTAAGTGAGTTATATGGATTTTACAAGATGTTTTTTCTCTTGATTTGGAGCTCTTGAACCTCTTTGTTATCTTTTTGTTATTCTAGGAATCACGTGGCCGGCTAGATTCACATGCTGCATATGATCGTGCCATTTTGGCAAGAGCCCAACAGCGGAGGTTACCGGGTAAAGTAGCTAATGTGACTCAGTGTCGACCTTCTCTGGCTGTCTCCAAGTCTGAGAGCCATCTTAGGACAAATAGGAGTAATAGTAAGCGTGTGTGTGTGTGTGTAATGTTAATGTCAATTTTTGCAAAAAAAAAAAAATAAATTGTCACTTCTGCCTAATGTCTGTGGGAATTTCAAAAATTTCATCACCATCTTTTATTAAATATCAATTTAAGGTATATATACCAAATTTTCATTCTAATCTGCAAAGATATTATCATGCAGTTGTTAGTACAGTTGTGTAGTGCTATGAAAGCTCGCCTGTCTGGAATCTGTAAATATGAATTTTTTACGTGCTTGTGCCACTGATCTACTGTATATACAAATGTCCTATTTATCTCATTTCAATCTGGAATTATTTTTATGTACAGTACTGAATTCAGTGATTCATAGCTCACTAGCTCATGATATACAGGCTAATAGTAGTACAACTACTGATAGGAATTTCAGCAGTCAGTATTTTATAAAAGAAATTTAGTATTTGTTGAAAAGGTGCCACTACCGTATAGAGGGAAACTTTGGTGGGGGAGAACTATGGCGAATTTAGCGATTTCTACAAATTCACTGAAGTTTAACTCACCAATTAGTCGTAGCGCCTGAGATTAGCATCTTTATAGCTAAACATTTAGCTTAAATTTGCCAAAGTTTTCCTCTACACAGTATATTGTTTGTCAGTTATTTGGCTATTGCCATTATTCTAGTGTAAATTTGCTGCAGATGGTGGAATGCAAAACATTTTAGGGGGTTGACTACCGTATTGTTCTTATTTCTTGTCAGCCAGGAAAATTGACTATTTTTAGTGTGTAGCTGGACCTTCTATAAGTCTGTACAGAAAGCACTTGAATTGTAGGACTGCAGCAGTGAAAACACCCTAACATGTTGACACCTTGATGACTTTGTATTATGGTGACCTGTATAGAGAGAATTTTGTTACCTGTTTAAAGCAGTTACCTGCCCATTTAGGGCAAGAAATTTAGTGACCAGCTTAGACAGGTTCCACTATTGTATACGATAGATGTATACCCCTGGAATCAGGACACTTATCTTGTATTTACACTAGTAAATGATCCTAAGGTGTCTGAAACAGAGGTGTATAGTTATTCTTCCTATCATTTAGAGGGTTGTGTCCCACTATATTTATATATATTTATATATATATATATATATTCCAGACCACTACATGTTTTTGAGAATCAATCAGTAATGTATTGTTCTTCCCTATCAGGTTATGGTGGTTATCAGTTGTCCAGTGGTACTGCTACTCTAGATGCTGAAGAGCAGATCCTGGCACTGTCACCAGATGAACGGCAAAGACAAGTAAGCTAGCTGTTGTTACATTGTTACCTTTTGTTAAGAAATTCAAAACATGTTGTATTGTCAACGGTCACCTAATGAGATGAATGGGCTGTTAGGCTTATAGTAATGGATATGTGTTTATGTAGTTGGCTTGTGATTGTTCGGTTATGTTTTACATGTTCAGTGTTGTGTTAAGCTGATTCTTTGTGGGTGATCTATTGTAACTAGTGATGGTGTTGTGTGTTTTGTATGCAGAGTGGATTATGTATGTTGTTATGTTATCACATAGATTATTGCCAAGTTGAAGGAGCAGTCTAGCAATCCATTGGCTGGCTTGGCTCGTGCACTGAAGCATGGTCCACGTCGTAGTTTTGGCAAATCAAGGCATGCTGATGGTGATTCACCAAAACTGCCACCGGTCACTAAACCGAAGCCTAAAACTCCTACTAAACCAAGCACAGATGAAAAGGAAGAAAAAACTGGTGGCTTTCTGTTCCGACGCAGAAGTTTCAATGAGCGGAAAGGCTCAGATGACGACTCAATCAAAGGCTCTCCAAAGGTCAGCAAAAAGTTTGGACTGAAAATTGGCGGTGGTGGTAACAAAAAGCCACCAGTCAGAGCAAAGCCAGCCATTGCTTCTTCATCAACTACAGGAGAGGAAGATAGCATCTTATCTGAGGATATTTCTGAAGTTAGCAGCAGTGGAACCATTGCTTCCCCCAGCAAATCGTTTGGGCCATCCACACACGGTAACTCCAGTATTCAGAAAACCTCTACCCCACACAAAGGGGGAGCTACTCCACCAACCAGAGAGAAGACACCAGGTGAAAGGGACAGCTCCTTGTACAAGGATCCTCCTCCACTGTTTGGCCATCGATCTGTCTTGTTAGGTTCAGCTGATATCGATGCAATCTTTGAGAAGTACTCACAAGAGGATGCTGCAGCCAATGCTAAGGCTTCTGGGGATGATAGCATAGGAAGTACCAAACCATCTAACAAACCAACACCTCACAAGAAACCTGAAATAACTGCTGCAAAACCGAACATGCGAGATCGTAACACATCTAGTTCTGATGATCTAAAGAGCCCATCACGTGTTTTAGCAGGAAAGGCATTCTTCGAGAGACAGAAACCAGTGGAGACTGCCCCACCCAAAAGCTCTTATTCAAAACGGTCGGGCATTGCTGACAGGCTTACCAGCTATGAACAAAATGCTCGTAGCTCTCAAGCTAAAAAGGAAGAGGAGAAGGAGACCAAAGTAAAAGAAGATGCTAGTAAGAAGACATCTTCTGAAGAAGACAGCACAACAATGAAAAAAGCTTCTTTATGGGAGGAAGAGAAGTCCACAGAAGAAGTACTGGAGGTTGATAAGACTAGTGACACTAAAGAGGACAAAAAGAAGTCTTTATTTGATGATTATGAAGTAGCTTCCACCACTGCAAAGGGCAAGGAGACAGAAGCAATGGAAACTGATAAGACCACTGAAGATAAAAAGAATTTATTTGATGACTATGAGGTAGCTGCTACTGCTAAAAATGATAAACCATTATTTGAAGAGATTGATGAAGATGACAAACTGTTTGGAGACGTTGATATAAAGAAAGATAGCACTACTGCTGCAACCATCACTGCCAAGAAAACAGTGTATGATGAATTGTTTGCCAGTGAGGAACCAACCACAAGAGTACAGAGGAGTGGATCACTGTTTGACCAAGAGTCCGACGAGGATGATGAACTGTTTGGAACTACAAAGAAGTCACAAAAGAAAGATGCAAGCCTAGAAATCTTGGATCTCAGCAAGTCACCAAGTACAGTGTTAGCTGAAAAGAAGGCAAAAGAAGTGAAGCCTATTTCTCCTTTAGCTGATGAAGATGAGTCCCCATTGTTTGGCAAACCTAAGTCACCATCAACCCCATCGCCTTCTATAGAAAATGAAGATAAGAAAAGTTTTGAGGAGGAAGAGAAGAAAGTTGTTGAGGAGGACAAGGAGCCTGTTGAAGAAGACAAGGAGCCTGTTGAAGAAGACAAGGAGCCTGTTGAAGAAGACAAGGAGCCTGTTGAAGAAGACAAGGAGGTTGTAGTTGAAGAAAAAGCTGCAAAGCCAGAGGAGACCAAAGAGGAATCTCCATCTCCTGAACTGTTTAAGAAACCAACATCACCTGGCTCACCACTGTTTGATGATGAAGCACAAGTGCAGAGGTCAACATCTATCTTTGAAGGCAAGAGGTCCAAGTCTGAGGAAGAGTTGTTCCAAATTGACCAGAAGCCAGATGAAGACTCTGTGATGAAGGAATCAGCAGTATCTGGTGGTTATTTGCTGGTAGATGTTGAGAAAAGGAAAGAAAGATCATCATTGTTTGATGACGAACTGTTATTTGATGACTCAGAAATTGTGTCTACTCTGGACAAGGAGACAAAAGAAAAGAGCTCTTTCAGTATTGATGACTTTGTTATGATACCAGATGTATCCTCAAATGAGCCAGTCAGTATTGAAGACACTACTGCTGATCCATTGAGTGACAAAAAGATTGACAGCACTAGTGAGGTTGCATTGGAGGAATTCCCACCCAAGGAATCAACTATAGACGAAGAACAAGATGAGCCAATAAAACCAAAGTCATCTGGAATTCACCGTGAGAACAGTGCAGAGTTGGCTAAAGCTGCTGTTGATAAGAAAAAGAACACACCATCTAGGGAAGACAAAAAGCCACCAACTGAAGACAAACCAGCATGGTTGTTGGAAGCACAGCGGCGTAAAGAGCGTCGCTTACAGGAGAAAGAAAAGGAAAAAGAAAAGAAGCAAATGGGAGTAAAAGATAGCCCAAAAAGGAGTGCTTCAACTGAATCATCCAAACCACTTGCTGATATCAAGTTGAAGAAATCAACAGTTGCAACCAGCAGTGTAGCAAAGAAGGCTCCCATAGAAGAAGATATTCCAGAGTGGAAGAAGAAACTGAAGGAGAGGAGACAGCATACTACTGACCTGAAGAAGCCACCATTGTCATCCTCCAAAGAGACTACCACCACTACATCTTATGTTAGTCGTAGAGAGAGATTAAGGGATGCTAAAGAGACCACCACGAATGATAATAAAATGGTTGATAATGACAAAAAGAAAACAGATGATGAGAAAGTGGACAATAAAAAAGAAGAGCAGAAAGAAAAGGATGAAGAGGAACAAAAACCCAAAGAAGTGCGAGACAAAAAGAGTAAGTCACCAAGTCCTTTACAAGACAAGCCACCACTTTCCCCCAAACCAAAGTTAGAAGATTTGAAGTCTCCAAGTGCTACAACTAAACCCAGCACATCCTCTTCAAAGCCAGAATTGAAGAAGAAGCCCTCAGTAGAGGTAACCATTAGCTCAGTTCGACAAGATGTTAGACGACCCTCAGGGGACCAGGATAAGGAGAAGAGTCCCGCCAAGGAAGCTGAAGCAAGCCCAGTGAAAACAACTACTGCAAGTAAAGACAAAAAGACTGTTGCTGTTTCTTCTAAAGTCATTACCACTTCAAGGACTGCTAGTACCTCTTCAGAGGACTCTGTTCCCAAATGGAAGAAAGATTTAGCACAGCAGAAGAAGACAGAGAAGCTGTCAGTGGAAAGGACAAGCCGTGAGGCTTCAGTCACAAGTCCCACTCCAGACAGCATTCCTGAGTGGAAACGAAAATTGTTAGAAAAGAGAAAACAAAAACGCACACCCTCGCCTACTGATGACACTAAAGAGGTACATATAACTGTTGTGTGTACAGTATCATGTTTACCATACTACAGTAGAGTGCTATTATCATGTGATTTATTTATTTATTTCCTTGTAGCAATCCGCTGCAGTGAAAATAGACAAGCAGACGTCATCAGACAAACCTAACTATCGTAGCATGCTATCAACCCGAACAGGACAAGGAGCTAGTGCTACTACTATTACTACTACCACTACATCTTCACCAAGTAGCAGAAGAAAGAATGTCAGTACAGCCAACAAAGAGGTGCCAGAATTTATGAAGGAGTTTAAGCTAAAGCGTAGAAATTCTTTACGTGATTCTAAGAGGTAAGAAGGCTGGTATTTATAGCACACTCCAAATTATCATTCTTTCCTTTCAGCTGAGATTTAAGAAGCAATCCAACTGAGTGGAGATATGTTTTTTTGTCCATCGTCTTGTTTTTTAAATGTACGTAGCTAATACACTGCCAACACGAACTGTAAAGCTCAGTTACCTTTATAGCATTTCTGCTCTATTTTCATTTTTCAGTAACTATGTACATCTTACGCAGCTGTAAATACGTAACAATCTCCGTCTGTTAAAGTAGTAAATTATTGTGAATACAATGTGAAATAAACAATAAATATGAAATACTTTGGAATCAAGATTTTCGATTGTGGGAATTTATTATCGCTTGTTGGATGTTCACATGAAAATGGCCAATTGTGAGATATGCAAGGAGAGCCTATCCAAATATAAGTGCCCAGTCTGTCTAGTGAAATAGTAAGTGCTGAGGTGTGTTCGCTGCACTCTCCGTTTACTCACTATACCTACAGCTGCTCAGCCACGTGTTACAAGGAGCACAAAGGTACGTACCGTACACTCTTTCACGACATACCTATGTGTTATGGGTTACAGTAATATACCTAATGAAGTAGTGTTGACGAACTCTGTAAATAAATGACGATTTTATTAAAATTAGGTTAGATAATTCTTTATTGTAATGAGCAGGACTAGTGATCACAGGCTTTATGCCTTATCTATAACCGTTATACGCTCCGGATACGTGAGAGATGTATAGAATGTGACTAATGTGTAGTGTAAGCTACTAGTTATACTACCAGGCTTATAGTCTCTTAATTGAGTCCCAAAAAGAGGTCGTAAGCAATCTACTTTGCTACAGTATGTGAGATGTAGGGGTGTCACTACTGTACCAACCATGATCTGCAACTGCGGTCAAAGCTTGAATTTTGTTATTGGCTTTTGATCTGATTCCATTTATCGTGCACTACTTACGCAGCTTTGACCATCCTGAGAAAACAACTTGATCATTGTTCTTTGCTTGAAATTGGCCTTGCTTGTGCACTGACTTGCTTTGATGGCAGTCACAAATCAGTGGCTATTAGAGTGACACCCCCTTGAGATACCGGATTCATTCTTGATGATTTTAAGGATAGGATAGCTCTTTCATAGAACAGGACAAGAAGATTAAAATATGAAACAGAGCACTCTGTGATTGTTCTACCCCCAATTGGCTTTATGTATATAACTACAGTGAAACCTCAACACTAGTTATCAAAGCAATCAGTTAACTGTACACTGAAAAATTAACGAATGTTCTATTAGAGTAGTTAGTTTTAGGTGATTTTGTACACAACTTTTTTTTTTGTTACGGACTTTCTCAGTTATCGGAATACTAGGATAATGATACCTACTGTGGATGAAAATAAGATGAATGGTTATGCATTTCTTGCAAGATTTGCCTTCTTTGTCTGCCCTCCAGTAAGGAGAAATTATTAGAGGTTTTATTATTTGCCCTGAATCATTAGAATAAGGATGTTGGATCCTTATTGCTAATGGTCTGGATTACACTACATCTTGTATTTTGAAAATAATTTCTTAAGTCCTAAATTGTTCTTGTAACTTTTCTGTTCAACATAGCCATTCAAATGTACATATTTGGTTGTTCTATTAGAGCATACCACATTTCCAGTGAATCTCTTTCTGAGAGGATTCAGTTTAATAGAGGATATTGATCCACTGCTAAGCTTAAACTTATTACATGAACAAGTCCCAATTTATTTGGATACAGTACCATGAATATTAAATTAATAAAGTAGAGGAGCCAGAAAGGGGTTATATGACTATACCTAAACTGTCCCCATAAACAAATCATACCCTGTAGCTTCTGAGCATTGTGCCAAACAAGAGGAGCAGTCCTGCAGTAAAGAAGCTGTTGCTACTCCACCAAGTATAATAAAATTTGTTTATGTGTCCACTCTACTCATGCCATCCTCCAGAACAGTCAGAGAAGCTGATAGTTGATGAAGAGTCAGATCAGTTGTCAGAAGATGTTTTAAACAGGCTAAGTAAGCTGTTAGCTGTACAATATGATCAAATAAGGACTGTTTGGGCCACTTACCGAATTTTTGGTGGCAGTATAGTCACTCTAAAGAGCCTGCACAGTGTATCTTTAGCGGGTATCAAGGGCATCGGATTAGGTGTGACCAGTGAGGCCAGAGCCTCACCACTTTTTGGCTGATGATGAAAAACTTTCAAACTGGATGAAGTATAGCCAAAGCCAAAAGTAGTGAACATGCAATAATAGCTTAATAACCTGTTTTTCACTCAGAACAGCTTCATGTTGACTTCGTCCGTGTTAGGCGTCTCTAAAAATAATATGGCTTTGTAGCTATTTTGGAAACAGTTTATCTCTTAATTACTCAAGTGATAAGCTTTAAGGAGGTGTTATTTGGCTGTGTCCTATTATATTTGGTAGCTAGCTAACTAACCGGCTTGCACACAGTGCTAGCTACAGCCCAAAATTTGCTTTCTTTATTATTCCTGGTAGGGACATTTCCCCAGACCTGAGCCTTACCACTTTCAGTTAACTGTGATGTCCCTGGGGAGTATTAATCTACAAAGTGTCATCAAATGTGAACCGTATGGCCCACAAGTAGAAAGGTTGACTTTTTTTTTACCGTGAACAAGACAATGTAAGCTGTTGGACGTAAATTGTACAAGGTGGTGGGGGCAAGGGTGTCAGAGTAGGTGCGACCTCTGGCCTCACCACTTTTTTGGCTGAAATAATAAACTTTTGAACCAAAACTAAAAGTAGTGAATATGCAATACTTAGCATTTACAATGGCATCCATTAATAGAAACAACGTACACTTATCTATCTAACCTGTCTTTCACTTAGAACAGCTTCATAGTTCATATCCAATTTGTCCGTATTAAACCAAGCTTTAGCTTTGTTTCTCTTTGTGCCTACTTTGGAAACATTTATCTCATAATTAATAGACTCAAATGGTAAGGTTGTTAAAGAGGTGCTTTTTGGTCAGTGTCCAGTTTTGTCAGGTAGCTGCTAGCTAGGTACACCTTGCACACAGTATTGCAGCCCAAAATTGTAGCATTACAAGGGGGAGCATGCCCCAGCCTTCAGGACTGAACACTGTTACTCTGATGACCCTGGTGGGGGGGGGAGGGTAGCTAAGTACCCTCATAATGAGATCACACCATAATTAGTTTCTAGAGGGTTTTGCTACTATTTTGAAATTTGAAATCTTAACTTGAAACAAATTTTCCATCCATTTCCAAATACTAAACATCACATGATTTAAAAGTATTCTAGGCACTACATTTTTTTTTGAAAAGATCTTGTGGAGTTGATATCTCGTGTAGGAATTTCTGAGTTGTGGACCCCTTGCTAGGAATGTAGCTAACAGCTGAAAATCAATTACTCTAGTAAATACCTTAATAGAGCAGTCAAGCACATTCATAAAAGTGTGTTCCTAAATGTATACATTAGATTGCTACCTCTGATCTCTCTCTCTCTTTCTCTCTCTAGTCAGAATTAGACTAAAATTTCTATGCTAACAGTAGCTATATGACAGTGATCTTTGCATGACAATAATCACATTTCTGATGTCTGCATATTTGACCTGGTTAGTTGGAACTAGCAACCAAGTAAAGAAATTGTCAAGTTGGTGTTTGTAACTACTCAACACTCTACAGTTAGTGTTAAACCATCCACACCGGATTTGATAAAATCTTTTTATATGACAAAAAGTGAGGAATCCATAACTGTCCTAATAATTGCAAACACCATGACTAGCAATGATGCAGTTGTACACGCACTACACTACACACACTACACTACACTACACTACACACACTACACACACTACACTACACTACACACACTACACTACACTACACACACTACACTACACTACACACACTACACTACACACACTACACTACACTACACACACAATCAATATAAAATTTGAAAAGATTGTGATCAGCATACCTCTGCATGCTTTCTGAAATTGTTTTTTTTTGTTTTTTTCCAAAAATGTGTGTGAGTGTGTGTGTGTACACTGTGTACTTTTTATAAATGTAGTCTTACAATGCTTCTAAAAACCAGGAATTTAAATCAGGTTTTGTGTTATTAAAACATGTCATTGTAATTTTGTAATTCTGTATATTTTGAAATTCATTCTTTCTTTATAATTCACTAATTATCACTTTTCTCTGCTATTTAAACCACAAGCAACAGTATCTTCTTAACTGTTTTATAGTTTGTCAATGGTGTTACCTTACAGAAATTCTCTTAACAAAGTCTGCTCTTCATTTTGTTCGTACACACTTTCTTTTGATACAAAAGGATACACAATTTCTGGTAGTCTACAAGGTCCAAGCAGTCATTACAATGCCTATAAGGAAAACTGTTCACATCATATTCAAAAACTAGTCTTACCATATTTTGAACTGGCAAAGTAGCCATAGAACCTCACGTAATTGTGCTGGCATTTGCTAATGAGAAAAAAATCCACTTAATTTTTTAAGCTGTTTTTCAGGGTCCAGCTCAACTTGTACATACTATAGTTACTGGTATAAAATTGGCTTACACCATTAATGCAACAGACATGTATACTGTTAACAGAATTGTTGTACATAAAAAAACATTTCATGACGAATCATAGCAAGTCCTTATATTTGTCAAAATTTTTCCTTGGCAAATTTTGAGCTACACATTGTGCTAAGCTGCTGAAGAAGTAGAGAATATTTTGTGATGAGTGATTCATATAGTACATGCTTACAGTCATTCAACTTTGAGAGTAGTGTATGTTTAGGAATTCCGCAGAAGGGTCTTTTACTTTTAATGTATGTATGATGTATTGTTTTGTGTGTTGTCTACTAGAGCATTCAGAGAAGATGCTGGAGATGTTACAAAACAAAGAGTTGAGAGATGTGATAAAGGAGATTGATGGGCACACCAGACCCCCAAACCAACTGAAGATAGCAATGCAGTTTCCAGTTTTCAAAGAGTTTGCTGACCAGTGTCTAGCAATCTGTAACCAATCTACTATGGACCATGACACAATAACATAACACATGTAGTTAATATTATTTCCATATTTATGTAACAGTCAGTTAAAACTACACGCAGGTCAATAGGTTTACCACCAGTAATCCTATCTCTCCAGGTAGATCCGAGGATCTTTTCCATAACCTTGTAGCACCTGTCCAGTATTGGGCTACCTTTGTGCAGTTCGTGGACTGGGATAATTCCTTGTTGAATCATTTTATCCCACAGTTTGTCAATTACTAATAGACCAAGTCCCTTCTCCAATGCTCTGACAGTGTCTTCAAGTACACTGAATGTCCATAGTCACTGTACATTAAAGGATAAGTTGGATCTGACCTGCATCTGTGAGGTTGTATGTGGAGAGAATGTGTCACTGCTCATGAAAAAAATTGTCACCCAATATTTTCCATCTGCAAATGCTGCGGAACATCACCTTAGCTTTGTAGAACTGCAATAGATTTGGCTGGTACTTCAAAGGTAGAGTTATACTACTATTATAGACATTATTATGCGGTGGCTGTAATAATTTATTTAGAAAGTATATAATTGTCAACTGCATGGTGACATGGAAGATTGTGATTGAATCTGAGGGGATTTTCTGGTGTTATACATGTGTACTTGAAGAGTGAAATAGACCAATGCACTTGATTATGTTTACATATCTCCAAATCAGAGCTAACTTTTACGTCTCTTCTGAATGTTCTATTAGAGTAGTTAGTGACTGCTCTATTGAAGTCTTGATATGCACTTCCCAAGATCTTCTGTATGTTACATATATAGCCACCACTTTTCAACCTCCATCAGATCAGACACAATTTTTTTTTTAACTCACTAAAGAAAATTCCTGCTTTGTAGAGGTCTAGACTACACATTTCACATTTGTATGCAAAATCTCAGACCTGCAGCTATCTTTGTTTGGCTGCAGGAGCTGCAAAAGTAAGTGACTTGTCAGAATTTAATTTTGGTTGAGTGGCACTTCGTGTAATGCTTGAAGCTGGTCAAATCTTTCTGCGCTTGACATGAAAGAGCAACTGAGATATTTGTCCTGAAAGGCTGTGAACTACAAATCTCCAAAGTCACCTCTGTCAATTCATCCACAATTGAAGCTCATGCACCTGGCCATGGCCCTCAAACATTCTAAATTGATTATTCTACAGTAAGTAACTGACTGCTCTATTAGAGTTTTTGACTAGCAAAATTAATGTCCTGGAGATAGGAGAAAAATTGTGGACAGAGAGAAAATAGCCAAACCATTCTA
The DNA here is from genome assembly GCF_963678975.1 of Dysidea avara. Classification (NCBI taxonomy): domain Eukaryota; kingdom Metazoa; phylum Porifera; class Demospongiae; order Dictyoceratida; family Dysideidae; genus Dysidea; species Dysidea avara. The sequence goes on along the minus strand of NC_089284.1, from coordinate 2,442,332 downwards.
TATATCCATGTTTACAGTAACCATGTGGCTAGTTTCTTGATAGCCGAGGTTACTAGAGTCTATATAGCTACAGCTGATTATGATTGTGATTCAGGGTTGAGGCTAAAAAGCCGGTGGTTCACATGACTATAGGTGATATAACCAACGTACAAGCATCCATACCTATGAATCAACGTAGCTAAATGTTTTGTATATATGCCTATACTGTCAAGATTTATAAACCCCAGGTACCTTAGCTTTTACAAATCTATGCTGCCAATACATATAACAGACTTAACAGATGTGCCAGTCTTTGGGAGGATTGGGAACTAGGTTACTATGTGAAAGTCTCTGGCTATGCTTCACAACTATAAAAGTTCAAATAGTTGCCAGACAACCAGACTACTGTGCATCAAACTCTAGAATATGGTTTCACCTAATGACACAGCCTTAAATGACTAACTGTGAGTGTCGTAAATCTAGAAAACCACGTGTAACTCATGTGTACACAATTATTCTAATAGTAATGCACTGCATAAGTTGAATCTGTTGAATAGGACACATATATGCATTGCATTGGATGTAACCAGACACTAGTAAAACTATAGATCTGGGTGGATGTCTTCCAAGAAAATATTTAAAAACTTATGCTACTAGAGATTGAACATTAGTTAGGGTATTTCATTCTTAAAACAGCAAAAATCAGCCTGAGGCTTTCTGAGTTCAATCAGAGGGTATTTTGCTGCCACTTTGGCTAAGAAATTCACTTTCAGAGATCTAATCAGATTTAGCAACAATTTTGAGAGTGGAGAGTACTATTTAGAAAACGAGACTAGGTAAACTTGGGTTCTTGTAATGTACAGTTGTTTAATCCACTTGGATTACAAGACATTGTCACAATGAAAAAATGTTGAAACTCTCAGGAGCAAACAGCATCAATGTGAGCACCAATAGTAGCAGGGAAAACACGGATGCTGAATATGACGTTTTAGAGTGCATTGAGTACGACACGGCTAACATAACATTAGCTGTGCAGACCTCACTCAAAAAGCTTGTACAAACACATGTAGTCCAGTTATATGCCCTTCGTTTAAACTATTGAAATCTGTCAACCTTTCCTCAGCCTGATGTTTATGGTTCATTTGGACATGGAACGCCCATACATACACATGACTATACCTATGGGCAGATTTGTCAATTGTGTGCATGTATTATAGCTACATGTTTGCATGTATAAGATCAGCTATTGGTTTCTGGCCTAAGATCCTGACATGGCCATCATGTGATCTGTCAAAACCATGTGATACAACTGGCTTGCTGTGTACTTTATCCCAGAAAGAAAAAACTTTACTACTCACCTGATCATTTTCAGTGCCCCAACAATTAGTAATTGTTATTGTGAAGTAGGTATCATGATCAAAGAAAACTACATATAAGGAAGAGCTATTGATGTTGACCATTAGTCAACTTTTGAGTCATATTTGAATAAATGAAAGTTGACCCACCACAGGCAGATCATGCAGTCCACATTGGAGAGGATAAGGTCCTCTTTGATGGAGGAATATAAAAGTTCATAACAGATACCAATGCATAACATGCTTACAATCACACCTCTAATAACATCATTATACATGTGCATTATTGAATTACAGTGTTGGTGTGTTATGATTTTGTACAAAAGTCAAATTCAATGGACTTGGTGGATGAAGGTAACTGGGGATCTTCTGGATTAGTTAATGTCTTCTCCACATATGTGACATGATTGTGTTTGTCTATCAGTATGACACTATGAGTCCTATGTGAGAACAACACATGTATACAACAGATGAAGTTGATCATGCATTACAGTCCTGGAGTATATTGACAGTTGACACTGCAGAATATACATTGAAACAAGTAACTGCAGCTGTGGCTGTAGGTGGTGCTGTCTAGAAGGCAGGGGCATAACCAGAACCTGGACCACCCTATTATATAAACATCAAGATTGAGATATTCTAATAGAGCAGTCACTCTAGTACAAGCGTCAATTGTATTGAAATCATTTTCAGATTCAATATGAGGGTTGAATTTTCAAATTTTCTATGGGGGGGGATTCCCCCAGCTCTCCATGTCATGGCTTACATGCTATTGTGCTTTAGGAATGCGTTCCCTCCATTACCTAACTGTTTAGCCCTGGCATTCTGGAGGAAGACTTAGCGATTGCTATAAGTTTGGGAGGCAACAATGACAAGCATTAAGGAGTGGCAAAGGAGCTTGATGGCACTCACTTGTAATAAAATGGTAGTCTATACCTGTACCACTGTAGTAGTGGAGCTTATAAAATGATTCAAAATGCTTGTGTCTACCATCTGAACACACTTTATGAGATTACACTCACTTTAATTCTACTGGTGCTGGATTCTCAGCTGCCACTGAGAAAGTATGCTAGATTGATTGACACTCCAAACCACAAGAATTTGGTTGGTTTGTTTCTTGATTAGATGCGCATTACAGAAGGACTTGTCTTCAATACAAGTACCGAAAATTTAGTTAGTTTTGTGGACTTGGGTGACATTATCAATGTCCTTTTGTGATATTCTAACTTTGAATCAGATAGTATGAGTGAACTACCATAGGCAAAATCTGTTTTGTTTACAATGATAAGAAGACATCAACTTAAAATTTGCTTATACTCAGTTTCCTGATGACTCAGTATTCACAAAGCAGTTTAACGGTTACAGTGTATTGGATTCCATGTAATGTCATGTACTTGTGACGGTGCTACTACTAACCGCAGGCTGTATCATTTACTTACCAATTCACAATCTAACAAACACAAGATGTTCAATAAATATAGTAAAGAAAAATGGTACATATACTTGATTCTAACTACTCATCACAGCCAAGGTGCCATGAAGGTATTGTGAAGCTGGTTTGAGAGAAAGTGCTAATATACAGTTACTATTGTACTGTATGATAGTATGCTGGGACCATATTTTATTTGAGTATTTCACATTATTACCTCACACTATTTTGTATCCAAAGACATGTGATATTAGGAGTGAAACAAAAGCAAAAAAAACAATCTAGTTAGAATAGAATAAAACTCCTACATAGTTGCTTTGAGTTACAAGCTTCATTAGTATACACATTCATTTTGATTTGCCTGAGCTATACACAAATTTTTGACGTATGTAACTGTTGCTTTTATTTCTATTGTATTTTCTTATTTTTAGTTTTCACACAGGTTGCTTATTAGAGCAAATCCTGATAATCGAGGGTGAAATATAATTGAGGGTGAAATTTGGCGGACAGCCAAGCAACCATAAAATCTAAAAAATTTTTAATTTTGTACATACATGTACGCGGTAGGTCCTGCAAAGTGCATACTTTCTGTAACTAACATGGTCTCATCAGTTCATAGTTACAAATTTCAGTATAAATACTAAACTGTATTGGATAGCACTACATGATGATGAATTACTATGTATTTATTCTATTGCAGTGTCAATAATCCCGATATTAACACATTAGTAATTATATACCACAATTTAATACACTCTTGATTTAAAATGTTAAGAATACACTACAAATCACAAACTACTCCCACTGTGTGGGAATACATGCAGACACTGACCTGGTACCATAGCCAGGGATATGGCCACATATGGCACTCAAATTCTCCATTGATACATCATCCCACTTTGTATCAGGCAAGTTGGGATCTGGATAGAAACTAAATCATATACATTATGGATCCAGTGCTTGGAACAAAAAAATACTTCCCTACCGGGTTGTGTCACCGAGTAGATCTAGTAGGCCCTCGGTTAAATCACTTTTAGAAATGTTTGGAGTTTTCACAATACTTGTGAATTTTTCCTTTCCATAAAGCAACTTCTTCCAAGGTGAATCAAGCCTTGCATTGCTCAAACCATAGATACCTAATGTACAACACAGTGCATCTGGTATGTTGTTACAGGGTGGGATTGTTTATCAAGACACACAGTAGTGTTGTAAGATGGCATACCATACCAGATAATGGGAGGAACACTTTTCAAGTATATATTGCATGGATCAAAGTGATGATGAATACTGTATTTCCATACAGTACCAATTAGAGTACTGTATGACAGTTATGTAAGGAATGTCACAAAAACACTTGCATTCAGACAGCACAATGATCATATGCATGACATTATAAATCACTAAAACAAGCCAAACTAATCCTAGTAGTTTGTGCAACTTAATGTGGTGCACACCTCACACAAATAGGCTACTGCAGTGATGTTATACCTGATAATTTTAGTAAGTGCTTATCTAAAAATCTAAAATTTCTTTGTAGTTGCTTTCTGATATCAAAATCTTCTACAGAACCTCCCATTAGAAAAGGAGTGTGTAACAAGACATCTTACAAATGTCAGTTTGATACTCACTATCTGTACATATTGGCAAGTGCTCAATTAAGTTTTTAAAAAAAACAACAACTCATAAATGACTACAGAATAGTAGACACATAATTACTCTTCCTCCTACCTGGACTAATGGTTACTACACCACCATTTTTTTGATTTGTGTAATACATCATCTTGGCATCTGAAATGCTGAAATGTTCATAGTGTAAAATGAGCGGTATTGACACCACGGTGCCAGTACCTGAAGTCTGTCATTAGTAGATTGTATAGATTGTATTGATCACCAGTAGCAATCAAGTTAGCACAGTAATCTTCTGTTGTACCAGCCTTGCCTAGCAAGTAGTTACTCACCAAGTTTCCTACAAGATTTCAAAAAATAGTGTATGTTCTATTAGAGTGTTTGATATTTACTACTCTACTTTCCACTGGATTATAACTATCTAATCCAAAACAGCCAAGCTGTAAAAAAGGGTGCAGCCCCAAAAAGCGATGGTGAAAGAAGATGTGAAATCCTAGTTGGTGGCCAAGAAATGGCTGTGATGGTAGGTAAACGGCAAAAAGTTTAATAACAACAATTCAGGTGAATTTGTTGCCGAGTCCTAGTAGAGGCACCTGAATTGACGTTATTAAATTTTTTGCCATTTACCTACCATCACAGCCATTTCTTGGCCGCCACCTTGGATTTCACATCTTTTTTCACCATCGCTTTTTAGGGCTGCAGTCTTTTTTGCAGCTTGGCTGTTTTGGATTAGATATCACTTTATTTTGTGTTTGTATACTCCAAAGCTGGCCTATGGCCAGGATTGGGGCTTCTTTTTTCTTTACTACTTCCAAACAAAATGTAAAGCAGTTGTAGAGTTGAACATACATTTTTTTATAATTGAAGGTAGAAAAGGGGGACACGTGCCATTTTAGATTTTCCATTTTCTAAAAATTAGAACAGCTTGTTATAACCATGTAAATAATGTTGTCACTAAGTAAACAACAGAATTTAAAAGTTTATGGCAGTCTCAAATCAATTTTTAGCAAATATTACAATAATTCAATCATGTCCCAAAATTGTGTTTAATGCCCACCATGTGGTCACCTAAATTTTCAAATGGCACTTGTCCACTTTTGCCATTGGTCCCTTCAATTGTACTTTTCTCAACAGGCCAACAGAATGTAACTATTCAACTTGTTGCAATTTTGGACTATATCACTTGTTTGTAGCTGAATTTTCTGCCGGGTGACTAGCTTATAGCTGAACTCTCTACAGAGTGACTTGTTGGGACTCTCTACAGGTGATTTGTTTGTAGTTGAACTCTCTACTGGGTAGCTTGTTTGTAGCTGAACTCTCTATTGGGTGACCTATTTGTAGCTGAACTCTCTACAGGTGACTTGTTTGTAGCTGAATTCTCTACCGGGTGACTAGCTTGTAGCTGAACTCTCTACAGAGTGACTTGTTGGTACTCTCTACAGGTGATTTGTTTGTAGCTGAATTCTCAACTTGGTGACTTGCTTGTAAGTGAACTTTCTAAAGGGTGATTTGTTTGTAGCTGAACTCTCTATTGGGTGACTTGGGTTTGTAGCTGAATTCTCTACAGGGTGACTTGTTTGAAGCTGAACTTTGACCTGTTCGCAGCTGAGCTCTCTATATGTGACTTTTTGTAACTGAACTCTGTACTGGATGACTTGTTTGTAGCTGAACTCTCTAGAGGGGGATTTATTTGTAGCTTAACTCCATACAGGGTGACTTATTGGTAGCTAAACTCTCTACAGTGTACTTTACGTAGCTGAGCTCTCTACTGTATGATTTGCTTGTAGCTGAACTCTCTACAGTTAACTTATTTCTATCTGAATTCTCTATAATAAAAGACTATTGCATGTGCTGAACTCGCTACATGGTGGCTTATTTGTAATTGAACTCTCCACAGGGTGTAACTAAACTTTCTACAGTGTGACTTTTTGTGGTTGAACACTCTTGTTTGTAGCTGAACTCTCTACAGGTAACTTGTTTGTAGCTCTCTACTAGTTATATGTAGTTGAACTCTTTACAGGGTGCCTGCTTGTAGTTAAACTCTCCACAGGGTGATTTGTTTGTAGCTCAACTTTCTACTGGGTGGCTTGTTTGCCTAACCAGATAACTGGTATGTAACTGAACTCTCATGGGTTAGATGAATTCCTGACAGTGTGACTTGTTCGTAGTTGAGCTCTCCATTCCAGCAGCATCCAGTTTATCTACAGTGTACACAGTTGCTGGTAGCTATGAAGTCCTGTGCCAGCTTTTTTCATCAACAAAAACAGCATCAAATTAATAAAAACTACCATTATTGTAATAATAGAACACAGAAGTATTATGTAAGCAACTGCATACAAACTGAATGCTCTAATAGGGTGACTGTACTATTAGAGTATCTCGATTGCACACTTGCTACACATAGTTGGATCTCACATTATAACTCGGTGACTTTTACTCTGATTCTACTATATTACTCCATGGACTTTCTATGATGATTACTCCATCTACATACTGGTTTTCAGCTAAGCGGTTTACCTGGTAGACATGAAAATTAATAGATTTTTTATTCACGAAACTTGATTGCATAATTGTGAGTGTCATATTTCCATGGTCTTTATCTCGATTCCTTTCAAACCACAAAAAGGTACTCCTACAATGGTTACTCTATCTACATAGCAATGCATGTTAATTATGAATCGTACGATAGTTATATCAAATGAACTATACTGAAGTATAGTGTGATCAGGGCAATAAAGTCCTACACGTAGGGCAGGTACCAGTGCTAGTATATATTATATAATGGAGTAATGGACTAGTAGGTTTTCAACTCATTCCTCCAAGGAGTTTACCTTGTAGGTGTGACAGAAGTTTTACCTTATTTTATGCAAATAATCAGTCATAACTCCGTGAATGTTCATTGGATTCCTACCAAACTTGCTAATGAGATCCGCTTTAATGAGCCCTTCAAATGTGCCAAATTTCAGCCTGATTGGAGCACATATTGGTGTTTTATGGCAGATTTTGCAAAGCATGCGAAAAGAAGTAGAAGAAAATAACGAAAAAATTAAAATGAAACTTTGGCTGCTCATATCTCGGAAATGGCTGGGGCAATTTCTTCACATTTGGTATGTAGACTCCCTTTCCTGGTGGGAACTTCTGTAGCAAATTTGGTTCCAATCGGATAAGGGATCACAGAGCTACATATGTGTGAAAATCACGTTTTCTTTCTTCCTGTCAATATACTCACGGTGTGGTGCACTGGCTTCTTGGGCCACACGACACACTACCATGTATCTTGATTACGGAAACACTTCATTAGTGAAAAGCAAAATTTGTAAAAGCATATTCTCACGACATACTATAATCGCTGCAACAGATTTTTAGCAGCAGGTTTTATTGTAACAACAAATTGGGTCATCTAGCTCATGCCATGACAACAAATGAGAGCAAAATTACAACAACGTAATGCTGAATAAAGGAAGACAATTCAGATAGCCAACCAGCAAACAACATCAGGGGATATTTCACTGGCTACTTATGTGAATGGAATTCAAAGACTACAATGAGACCCCAGTTATCTGAACTCCTTAGGGACTACATAATGTTCAGAAATTTTCATAATTCTACAGTGTACGGAAAAGCATAGCTAAATGGTGAAACAGATTAAAACTACTCTAATAAAACAAACACCCACTCTAATAGAAACATTCAAATACTCTAATAGAGCAATCTTTCTTTTTTTTGCAAATAATAGCTGTTCCATTGTATTCACTTAGATGTAATACCTCTTGATGGTGCACTGTAGTTAATATCACTATTACAGACACGGACATTTGTGAGTGTTGCAACTCTCCCAGTGGTAGATACACCGAGCCACGTTCCACCACCTCTCACTGGATGTCGATCTCTACCTGTGATGGAAAAGTTGAATGCTACACTAAGATAACCGCCATTTTATACATTCATGATAATGGTCATGCCAAGTAGGTCAAAAATATAACCTATATAGTCAAAACACCAAAACAATGAAACAAAAGCCATAATAGTGTACTTTTAAATCCCTTCTACATTGTAATGTATACTGTAGCTACATATGACTAAAGTGTTAAAATGTGTACGTGCATGGCAGTTGTAATGGTGATGTACACCCTCTCCAGATAATGTACACATTGTATCTCCTGCAGTACATAAAAAGACACATGTAGGACTCAAGCAAAGAGTACAAAATATAGTGGATCTCATATTGGGTGTTACTATTCACTGGACTCAATTGGCATCATAAGCCAAAGCAGCGTCCATGATCTAACTTGCCGTATCAATAGCCATTATTGAGTTGTGCTTCTCTGAAGGTATCACTTAATTATATATGCATCACTGAAACAATAAATTTAAAAAAATTGAAACTTACTGAAAATGGTTTGGGTCACTTTGAGGCATGTTTGTAAGATCAAATCAATGTAATATTGGTGAGGCCAAACAAGTCTGCACAATTAAGTATCATATAATAATGTCACCTTCCTAAACTGGCTATGGTAGTAATTCACCAACATGTCATTTGTGTACAAAGTGACCTACTGGTCTGTTCCTCATGTTTGATTGTCATTAGCGTTTCGTCATTAATACTCCATACATAAATCAATGGGCTTCCAAACAGATTCACTTGTCTAACTAAGGTGTAGTAAGAATTTGAAATTTGATTCCTTTCTCTACATACAAGCCAGAGCTAACATGGCACCAAAGTTTCACGGAATTTGACTGTGCTATATGTATGGACAATCACAGAGAAAATTCGGCAACCACCACATAAAATTTGTGGATATATGTAGTGTGAACTTTAATAGGATGTCTTCTTAGGCCACTATTTAATGATTTTCTGTTTTCATCAGCACCCGCATGTATTTTTACTGCCACACATATTTCCCCATTATTAAAGCATTATTTCATCTGATTAACCAAATATTGATGTGCAGTTCAGTTTTCAAGATTGCTGCACTAATACAGCAGCTACCTTGTGCATAGTAGCCTAGGGAATGTGAAAGATTAATGGAATGAAGTTTGCAAGTAAGAAATTGATCCTCGAATGGAACTGATCATGTGACAAAGGACGACTATATGTAACATGTTGGTTGCCAAACTAGCTATGTTGAGTTAGAGAAGTTCAGCAAATTTCCTGTTATGCAGAGAGTATTAGGCCCTGGAGGTATGAAAATAAGTCTAGCTGGCTATATTGTGGCAGGTACTAGTGAAAATGGATAATGGTAATGACCAGCCCACACTCTACATTTGGAATTTTCCGATGAAAAACAGAAAATCACCAAAACAGTGGCCACACATATGCTCTTAGCTTACAACACCGCAAACACACATGCACACGCACAAACAACGGAACCACATGCATACCAGAGTATAAGCTAGCAAAGTACAGGGTACTAGAGTTTAAAGAAATGACCCTTAAATAATTTTATTTATACTTTAATAGTTTTATTTAACAAATGTGACTATGTAGAAACTCGTGATAACAGTGTTACCACAAAAATGAACGCGTCCATGCTGCTGCTTCGTGCTAGGCTAGCATGAAAGATACACTTTTGATTCTCTCACCTGCACAAATGCTCGAATTGTCGTCCCAGAAATTGACTAAATCGGTAGGTCGGTTAAAGTACTCATCTCTGTTTGAAGCTAGGATAAATCTGTAATCACTGGCTTCGGAGGTTGGCTGAAAATCGAAGAACAAAATGCACATTTTTGCACCGTGAAAAGGCTATCAATCGTAAACGCTAGCGCTAGCGTGTGTAATCTTAAGCCCTGCGCTCTAAGTTAGAATGCAAAGTTTGGCGGCACATTGGATACCATAGATTTTCGAGATAATCTATATTGATACGATGACAAGTATTAATAACAACCTGAAGCGAGGTCTTGAGCATTTGATTCTAACTGGTGTGGAACTTGCTGATCGTGAGTTAGGTTCTGGGGCCTTTGGAAGAACGTTTGCGGTACAGCATAATGGTATCACGTGCGCAGCTAAGGAGTTGCATCCTGGACCTTTATCATCAAATAAAGCTGAATTTTTGAAACAAGTTTTTCTGCAACAATGTTTGCTTTACAGTAATCTTGTCCATCCGAATGTGATGAAACTGTTAGGGGTGTATTATCCCAGTAAGCAAACTGTACTACCGGTACTGGTGACAGAATTGATGGAATATAGCCTCACTGTGTTCTTGGAGAGTTATCCAGACGTTATTCCCATGTTTGTTAAGTTGTCAATATTACAAGATGTCAGTAGAGGAGTCCATTACCTCCATGTTCAAGAGATGATACACTGTAACCTGCATTCTAACAATGTTGTCTTGACTAATAACTTGGTAGCCAAAATTTGCGACTTCATGGCTGTAAAGGTGATTGGAACACATGGAAGAATGGAAAAAAGAAAAGCTTTTGTTTCTCCAGAGGTATTGGGCATGGATAATTTTTATGGAAGATCAACTGCATCAGATGTGTTCTCGTTTGGCTGTATAATGTGTCACATGATTACCCAAAGATGGCCAGAACCATTTTTCTACACAGAAATTCCTTATCCTGGTACTGGAATAGACTTAAGTGAAATTGAGAAGCGTCAGCACTACATTGGTCAGATAAGTGATGAGTCACTAAAACAGCTGGTAATTTCATGCTTGAACGATCGTCCAGAGAAACGTCCCCCAATATCACAAGTCAGCAAGTGGATTACCAGTATAGTATCAAGTGAGCTGTTGTTATGCTGTAAGGTTAATGTGCTGATATAGCCCATGCATTTCCTTACCCAGGTCATTATCTTGATGATAGCAGTATTAAGGTTGCATTCTCACTAGCCATGAAAGAAGGAGTAGCTCAGTCGCGGGATCTACAACTGTTGTTGGTAGGTGCAGAAAACACTGGGAAGACTTGTCTCATCTCGTCATTTCTTGGTGAGGAGTTTATTGAAGGGCAATCTGCTACTGAAGGAATTGATACTGGTGTGTGCAAAATTTACTGCAAAAACTGGACCAAAATCAGCCACTCTGACAGAGTTGATATCCTGCATCATCAGTTTATTGACCAGTGCAGAATTGATGCTGTGAAAAAAATGATGCCACTGAACCCAGTCAAGACCAAGGCATTGTCTTACAGTGGATATGTTGCTTCTGAGAGTGCCCCACCTCCTGCTGCTATTCATAAAGATGTTCCTGAGCCACGCCCACAAGACATGCAGGTAGGTTTTGCCAACCGTTCCCAGATGTATAATCCAGATTGTCTAAATCTCTCATTGTGGGATTTCCCCGGCCAAATTATTTACCATAACACCCACTCTGTTTTCATTTCACAGAGTGGGGTAGTAACAATAACATTCAATGCATCTGTAAAGCTGATGGATGTGATTGTTCCCCGTGCAACTTCCTCTCCACCCCCAGAATGTCATACCAACATCTCCAGTATTCACTACTGGATACAAGTAGTTGATTCAATGTGTTCAGTAGAGGGAACTGAGGTAGACTTGTCTCCATTACATCCGCCTATTATACTAGCTGGTACTCACATTGATAAGCTTCATCCTGACATCAAAGTTGCTCGAAAGATTGCCAAGGAAATGATTTTGCCTCAGCTTATAGAGGAGCTTGCTGACAAGCCTTATGCTCAACACTTAGTAGGTATGGGTGAGGGCATTGAGGATGCTCTAAATCAATTCTGCTTTTTTATCAGCAACAAGTGTAGGGATGAAGAAATAGAACGTTTAAAGAGTGTTGCTGTCAAAGCGGCCACTTCACTGAGAATAAAGCAACCAATTTTTTTCCTCAAAATTGAACGTGCGTTTTTGCAGCACAAAGAGCAGGTAATATCCAAATCCCACATGGCTGATGTTATTGCAGAAAGTACATTTTCTATAGCCGAAAACAGCTCAGAGTTTGAAGGTGTGTTGAAATACTTCCATGAGAAGCGCGTCATCTTGTACTTCAGCGAAGTTAAATCATTAAAGAATCTTGTGATATTGTCTCCACGCTGGCTTGCTAAGCTCTTCAGCTATATCATGACTGCTTATTCATACAAAAGAGGTAAAGGGTTTGATGAGTCATGGAAGCGGCTCACTGAATATGGCATTCTTCATGAGAGCCTTATCCAACACATGTTAGACAAGTTCCACTCAGATTACCCCAGCACAATTGAAATTGCTAAACAACAAGTAGTGGATATTCTGTTGCACTTTCATCTGATAGCTCGCATCACTAAAGAAGCATGGTTCAGTGAAGAGGGTTACCCATCACTGCCAGAAAGTGGTGACACTTTCATTGTGCCTTCTCTTGTTCTTAATTGTAATGCTGGGAGACACCCTCCTAACACCAAACAGGAGAGGATTATTTACTTCAAATTTTCCAGTGGTTTTGTTCCAATCAGTCTCCTAAACCAGTTGATAGCTGATTGTATCTGCCGTAATGTAGAGAAAAATAGTCGACTGTTACGGTGAGTAAAATATCACAATATAATGGTATTGTATTGAGTACTCCACTTTCTAGGATCAGGCATGGTTTGGTAGAACTACAGTTAGGGGCACACCAAAAATACTACATCAGTCGATGTGTGGAGAAGGAAAGTATCCAGTTAACAATCACAATGCCACTCAGAAATGACTTGGACTGTGCTGAAGAGAGGAAGGAACTGATTAGTGACATCAAGATGATGTTGGATAAAATTATGAAGGTATTCATGCCAGCAGTGAAGAAGAGACCAGTCTTATTAGTTCCCTGTCCGAAGTGTACTAAACTCCACATCACTCTTGATGAGGTATATTATGGAAACACCATTTTTTGTTCTGCATCAGGTGAGACCGATCAGTTAGTTGGCTACTACAGAGATCTACTATCAACTGGATTAGATGATAGTACCACTGTAGCAGGTGAAGTAAAATATGTTCACTTTACCAAATTTAAAGTATTTATGACTTGTATGTAGGTATTGAAAGAAAGTTGGAAGTGTTCACTAAGCACTATGCTAGTTTGATAAATGTTCTGCCCATAAAAAATCTGAGCAAATATTTTGTCAGTGAAGGTATAATAAGCTTTGAGGATGACGAGGCAATACAGCAAGCAAGAGGACAATCAGAAGCATCCTCACTAGTACTTAGAAAGATAGCTACTTCTCTTAAGATTGGCCAGGCTAAAAGTTTTGACACCTTCTTATCCATCATGGAACGACACGGAAATATGGCAACTGATGAATTAGCCAATCAGATGAGAGGACAACTAATGCAATATATAAGTTAATAGCTACATGTAATTGCAGTGCATCACAATCACTACATGTTGATCTGGAATATATAGTCAATCACCACCCATGCAGTATATGTACAATGCAACTATAACTTAAAGATGACTCCACATAGTTCTGTATTCCCTTAGCTGGTCATCACCCACCAGCCAAGCAGATTGCATACAATGTGAAATCCTATATACATTTTTATGCAGGTCTGACAAACATGCATTATAAGTGTGCTTCAAATTGTCAATTCTTTTAACCATGCTTTTATGTCAAAGATCACATCATGCATATACAAGGATAGATTCATGAATAGTATAACCTGTTATCCTAAATGTCATTATTATGGTTTATGGCCTTGTAAGCCAGGTGGTAGTGAAATGATTCAAATATATATCCAAATTCTCCAATTATCTCAAGATTTAACTGCTAAACTATTCTTTAGATTTTAAGAGTCTTTACATTTTAATGCTGTTCTATACCATATGCGTATTTTGTACCGTACGCGTATGGTATGTACCATACGCGTACGGTACGATTTTCCGTACCATACGCGTACGGTATAGGCATACGCGTATGGTACGTACCATATGCGTATTATACCTTTTCTCAGTGTCTTCTAGCCTTGCCATCACCTAGCTACAATGGGCTATCTTTACAAGCATTTCTAGCTTTGCACTGCTTGTGCAAAGCTAACAACTTGACAAATGAACTTTGTAAGTGTTATCAGTTGTGCAACATGGCCCCTCACTGTCTTTGCATCTTTATCTATTATATACACTCTTCTTCTTTTGAGGATCCAATTTATGTTTGCATACTTTTCTTGTTTGTACATACTGTAAGTAGTACCACCACTCACATTCATCACACTGGACCTACAGCACAAATTAACATGGATGTTGTTAACTTTAAAGAGTATAGCTATACATTCAGATAAGAGTAGCTAAACACAATGTCCCATCCACAGTAAGTAGTGAGTGGTTACAACACACTTAACAATTAAACAATGCCAGATAATATATATATATACATACATTCATTACTGAAATATTCATTAGAACTCATAAACTCACCATAAAATCTCTGCCATGTTATGTTTTCCTCGGTAGGCAATGTACACACCTCATTCAATAGCAAAGATTCAGTTTAAAAAGAATTTGTTGCACATGCAATTAATTATGTTAATAATGCTATGCTACAGCTAGATTTACATTAAATTTGCAAACTGGAATATTGCTTTCTCTACAGTAAAATCTCTTTGTTGCCTCCCTCGATGTTATTGTATCAGAATTCTCCAGATCTTCCTCTGTTTGAGCAATCATTACATTGTACTTCTCGAGCTCATCTGATTAAAATTGTCTGCTCAACACTCCTTTAGTGTGTGCCATCAGGCATAAATATCCATTTTTAAGTGGAAGCTATAGTGTACTAACAAATTAAAGCTAAACAATAGATTATGTAACAACAATAGAATAAAACATTTAATGAAATAATATACATATATGTGACTGTAAAAAATTGGCTATATTTTCCAATGGATGAAAATTAATTAATATGGCTGCTATCACATATTGTGGGTATTGTTCTATAATTGTAGGGAAGTGTAGGCTCTTGGGCAAATCTTTTATAAGCAGAACAGACCACTGTATATAATATTATTCATCAATAATTGAAAGCACACAATAACAACTATAACTCTTACAACTACTGCACACAATATTAATATTACAAGTATATGCATAATGAATTATTACATCATGTCACATCATTACATTACATCATAAACTCTATTACAGGTATGAAGGAGGAGTAGCATTATATAATGGCCTGATTTTTGAATTTTCATTATATCAATTAAACAATGGATCATGAATCCAATAGGAAGTAATATATGTGTAGCAATTGCAGCCACAATGTACTGCGTGGAAGAAGAAATAAAAATTAAAATTTACAATGCGTTTTCAGTGTATATGGTTGCTATGCAACAGCTAGATAATTAATTTGACTATTCTAAAGAATATACATTACTATATAGTATACCAGCTTGTGTACTTTCAAAGTAATATATAGCATTTCCACTGTGGAGAAAAAAAGCACTTGTGCATTCAGGAGTGGAAGGGTAGAATGTGACAGCTTTATTATCAAAGTCAACCACTCATCATAGTATTATTGTGAAATATTACATCATCTGCAATTTCACAATTGGTGTAACATTCCTGGAATGTCAACAATCTACAAACAGTACACAACACTATTAGTCAGTCCGCAACTTACTGCTTTCCAATCCGAAACATTGTTTCAAAATGTATAATAAACCTATATCACCAAGCCTGAAGTTTGATTGTGGGTTTAATTTCACTCAGCTGAAGCTACCTTAAGATATGTATGGGCCCCCACTGATTATCTTTTCTGTTCACTGGATTAATCTAATGGAAATTCTATGAGTTAATGTTAATCAAGAGTTTTATTCTTGGTTGATGCAAATTGGTTACTTTATTGATACAAACATACTGGCTTTGTTCATCGACTTGAACTGTCACTACAATAAATGTGTTTTTGTGCAAATCACACATACTTCAGCGAAGTATGTGATGTGTAGGAGATGATGGTTAACTACTGAATGGACAAATGGGTTCATATTTACTAACTAATGGACAAATGTGGACCATCATCTCCACATACACCACAAGAGTACATGCTATGTACAGCACATTTAGGGCATACCACATAATTATGCACGAATACACATTTTATTGTAGTGTGTCAGTGTAATGGCTTAGCACAAAATAAGTTTATTTATAGCACATAAAAATTGATGCTTTTCTATACATCCTACTACCTCTAAATGATAAAGGATGCCATGTACACCAATATACAGTCACACTGCTTGTCTTGTGTGCTTCACACACTATATCCTGAAAGTGTGCCTGCACCCAAAGGGTGTGCTGCTGGTTAAGTGTGCTATGACCACCTCAGTTTTAACAGTGTAGGTTTGCATCATGCAGTAAAGCAAATTATATCTTAATTACAAAATACATCTCAGCTCTAGAGAATAGAATAGCTAATCAGACCAAAATATGATTGCTCTATATAGAGGTATATATACCTAGCTAGCTCGATCTTGACTGAATTACAGAAACTGCTAAAAGACTAGCCGGGCCCCTTCCCACTCCCTCTTCCGCCAAAAAAGAAATGAAAGCAGAGTGCCATCCAGCATAGTCAATAGGTACGACAGTGTAAAAACCTTCTGCTTGATATTATATACAAAGCAGGTTAGCTATAGCCTATACTCAGATGGTACGATTTTCCGTACCATACGCGTATGGTTGTACCGTATGCGTATACGCATATGGTATGTACCATACGCGTATATATAACGTATGGTACAAAATACGCATATGGTATAGAACAATGCCATTTTGAAATTGTTCCTTTATGAATGTTCTATTAGAGTATAGTGTTTTGACTACTAGAATACAGAGCCATGCTGAAATACATCTCTTGTTTTAACAACATATATACCCCCTACTTCACTTTAAAAAATTCCACAATTTGCGCCCATTTTATACTTTAGATCAAGTTAAAGAAAATGTCTGTCATCTTCCTACAGAAGTTGTAACTTTTGTATTGCTTCTTCAAGACAAAGTGTGACAATGTATAAATGTTAAGTTTTTAATCTTGAAGTTCACTTTTGCAGGCCTAATGCCTTAATATATCTAATATAATCCTGTAACTACAAAGCACTTAGCCTACCCAGCTTAATATGCATTTAATTAGTATGGAACTGAGATGCATGGATACCAGCTGAGGATGGAGCAGGAAATAACATAAATAATAGCATACTAATAGATTTGACTGTACAGAGTATAAGAATCATAAAGACATGTGTCTGTACCATGTAGAATGAATGTACTTAGTGTCTGACTCAAAAATACATGTAACCCTATACGGTATCTAGCATTGGGATACCTTTATCATTGTGATGATAAACTGTACAAGGATGCAGCTTATTGTTATTTAACTGATAAAAAAAAAGTATTAGCACAAGATTACAGAAATGTGCTAAATTGATTTTAGACATACAAAATATAGTACTATCAGCTATAGCCCAACTGGCTTAACAAAGGAGCAGTTCGATACATCTTTTTCTGCATTTCTTCTGGTATGTCATGTCTCCACTTGTCAATAGCCTTACTGTTTACGGGCTCCTTTACTTGGTTGGTGGATGGTTCCATCCTGAAACCAACAATGGCACACACTAATAAACCTGAACAGCATGTCCTACACACGTTGTTCATATGTAAGTATTTTTCTATAGTTACGAGCTAATAGAAAACAGATGATTATACAGAGTGTAGCTTCCAAAGATGGCTAGTGTGACAGATGTGAAATGACAACCAAGAAATGGCTGCACTGGTATAGAAGTTTGCAATAAGTTTGCTGAAAGTCCTATTAGAGTATGACTGTTCTATTAGAGTATCTTGATTGTAAGCATTTTACTATCATGTAACCTAGCTTCCGAGAGCAGTTTGCCTGGTAAACATACAATTTTTGAAAATCATGTAACTCAATAGCTCTTTATCCAATTCGAACAAAGTGGAGCATGCTTGCATCATTCCCAAAATTTGAAGATTCATAGACAAGTTTTCATGCACTCCCAAAGCTAATTAAGAAAAATAAATTGAAATCTCAAGGTGCATATCTCAAAGACGCCTACAATGGATTAAGCTCAGAGTTGGTATAATCGCATCCCAAGAAAATTACCACTTCAAAAATGTTTCATTTTCATCCAAGCTATTGTGACTCTGTCTTGAATTTGATGGTTATGGCACATTTACATAGCTAACAAAAATTAGGAAAATTTTGTCTTATAAAAAATTTCGACATAACATTTTTGTCGTTGGCATAATCGGCAAAAAAATTTTTTTTGCACGTTAATATTTGTATGCATAAATTATTCGTATAGTTAAAAATAATTAGTTCTAATTTTTGCCGATATAGCCAGTGACGAAAAATATTTGACGACGGATTTTTCCTGGTTTACAGTAACTTGTGCAATTCATAGTCAGCAAAAACGTATACTTTACATCAAAGATTCATCTGAAAGCTATCCCCCCTCCAAAAAAATAATTCATATGCAATACAGTAATGATAACATTCTTGACACTGTGTTGAAAATGACTTTCTATAGTTAAACACTAGAAATGGCTATTACTACTCCCACTGCTTACTTGGACAGGGAGATTTCCTTTGATGAAATAAGCTCATGATGTCGAAGGACATTTTTATGCCAGGGTATTCCTGCAAATCTCAATATCCTCCTCATCCAGAACTCTGGATCTTTAACCAACTTCTCATAGTAGACCGATAAGCACTTATTATGGCCAATAGCATTGCACTGCTCCAACATAGTTGTTAGTGCTTTGTTCCAAAATGAGACAGCAGACAATAGGCTCTTTGTATCAACTCCACCGATGGTCACATTGCGAGTTACTATTGAATGTGCTACAGCTCGGCCATCTCGAATCATCAGTATGTATTTACCATTTGGGAACATCCTTATCAGTGTTTTAAGGTATTTAAAATTCAGTGGGTCTTTGTTGCAGTAATACTCTGCTGGTGGCCCATGGTTTACGATTACTTGAGATATAAATGCTCTTGTGGCATCGTCCAATACTGACATGTTGAGACCAGCTGAATCAAGACGTCTCCGCTCTATATCCCGTACTTCCCAGTTGTATCTCATAGCTAGGAGGCGTGTAACAACTCTGGTCTCCTCCCCACACCTAATATCTGGATGTGCATCCAACATGACTCGCATCAACGTGGTACCACTGCGAGGCACACCACCAACAAATATCACTGGTTTTACAATTAACTGTGCATTAACTTCACTATCAACCACCACGGATCGAATCTTCTCCTGAACTTGTGGTTGTTGTAAGCATGCAGGGATCCGTATCGACGAAAAGCTAAATTTCGTTTCTCCAAATAGAAGTATTAGAGCGACGACACTGAAGGAAAGGCATAGAAATAGTTTCCATCTTCGAATTCCTGCCATCATTTTTCATAGCAAACTGAAGCAATTGACGGTCTATTATAATACCACATATTGATGCATCACCAGTTCCGTACGTCACAATTCTTTTAAACGCCCATCATAACACACAATGACGTCACCCCGCCCACTACACAAATTAAAAGCACACCAATCAACTAATGATTATCACCAAATGTACAAAGGATATAGATTTAATAACACATTTCTATTGTGGGTATCCCAGTTTTCTCAGTAACGGTGCCAACGCAAATAGTCTCTGTGCTTCTTCTTCGGTCACGCTTGGTCTCCACTCATCAATAGAGTCAGAATGGATGGGCTCTTTTAGTCTACCATGGATCATCCCTAACCTATCAATAAGCACATTTTAAAGGTAGTTATGTAGTATCTATGCATTGTACAAATAGACAATAAGACTAATACACAGGATATTAAGAAACTGTCACACCATTATGTGACTGGATGTGCAAAAAATCTGAAATCGTGCAAACCTAGTATAAAGCATTGATTACAATGGGTAACACTTGCATATTATTTTTATAAATCTGTAATTGTTTAAATGTTCTGTTCTTTGCAAAGAAAGAGTCTAACAATAAAAACCTGAATATCATCTCAGGCCAGGCAAACTTGATTAATTGTTTCTCATCCCAGCGCTCGCATCCCTTTTTACCCCACCACCTCTAATTTCATTATTGCTGTTATCAATCACGTGTACACATATTTTGATGCTAAGAGGGCTGACTATCATTTTACAGCACAGCAAATGTCACTTGCACCTCAGAAATGGTGGTAAAACGTAAGTACTAGTTCTTAAAAGGTTTTAGCTAACCTTTATAGTAACAGACAGGTTGATTTGGAGTATTTTCTATAATGAATAATGAAAAATGACCCCCCATCATGGCGCCCTTATGGAAATCCAAATTTTTAGGGATGAGAAACAAGTAATCAAGTTTGCCTGGCCTTATTTGCCTACTCAAGAGGAACGTGAAAGTCTTTTTGCAGAAGACCAATGGATACATGAGTATCATCTTTCGTAAAGACAAAATCAGTGAAGAAAGATTGATCATGTGCTATAGTTTCAACCATGATGTAAACAAATGGCATAACTTACCCAGCAATCGATTCCCCTATCCATGGTGAACACAATGGTGCAAGTTTAACTCTGTACATCATTGTATTCATAAGCTACAGCCGTTTTAGTAAGCACCTGTAATTTATTTCCCAATACTTGCTGTTAGATACATGTGAGATGCATTGACTGCCTCCTATAGTACAGTATAGCTAATATAATAGACTAATAAACAGTGCATGAATGCTGATTAATGAGTAGACTTCAACTTTGACTACCTTCTTCCTAGTACTACTTCTTCCTTAGCTCAGACTTCCTGGATTATCTTGACACACGAAATAATCAATAATCTACTATCTCAGAACCCATTTGAATCATTTTCAAGTTGAAAGGTCGCCCATTTCAAAAAAATGTAGACCTTAAGTTACCATAAATAGTGTGGAGTCTTTGATATCATAAGGTACAATATAGCATATGATCTATTTTTATACCTAAAGAAAACGAAGCACGTACACCTTCTTTCCAACAATCTTATTTTAAGCACAGGGCTAGCTCACTTGTTCTACTTTAAGCACAGGGATAAGTGTGAAGACAGATCAGGCGTGAGAACTAAGCTGAAAGAGTGAGAAACAGAGAGTAAGGCGTGAGAGCGTGAGATTACTAGCTAAAGAGCGAGACTCATGCCTAATGTGTGAGAGTTGGCATGTCTTGGGAAGGAAATAAAAGCCCAGGCTTTTATACGAGGAAATATGGTACGCAAGTAGTCAGCAAATCTTTGCCGATTATCTAACACTATAACACACTACAGTTATCACTAAACTGTATTCACTCAAGTTATCTAACTTAAAACAAGATTCACTCACTAACTTTGTTTACATGGCATTAGTAGCACTTACTAGCTATAGTATAATATAGCTACGTATAAATTATGTGGTTTGCTTGACACATCATGTGAAAAACACAAAGAAACCCATGAAGGATAGCATGCTACCAGTCTGGATAATGATGAAGCGAACCAGAGAAGCAGCTAGTGCAGGGGCGAATCCAGGGAGGGAGGCTCTGCTGACAAGTTTTTCTTCAATTTAATAAACTAAAATCAGTTTATTAGTCTCTAAAATAACTATCGTCTTTATCTTCTAAAGCTATTTCAGCAACTGCTGAAGGTTTCAGTTGCATCTCTAATGGCCTAAATGGTAAGATTTAACAGTGAAACACACTGCTGGGGAGTCTACCATTAAGAGTGGAACTTCCCCTTTTAGAAGCCTGGATCCATGCCTGTAGTGAACAGTGATGACCACAGCAAACGTTCATGCAAGTACAAACACTTGTCTCTGACAGCTCACTCAGCGCTGCAATGTCTACAATACATGTCCACAGGCGTGCTATATTAAATTGCATAATGTTGTGTAACATGTAGCTACACCTGTGGATGGAAGCCCTACTATCGATGAAGAGCCTTCACTGGTACAGAAGGATAAAAGGCAAGACAATAGAGCATAAATTATATGTTTATCAATGTGCCAAAGGTTTCTTCTTGAAACGTTTTTGTGAAAGAAGTAGGGCTGTAGCTGTACCCAGTTTTCTGCTATGCTTGACTGAACGCAACAGGCAGGCAGTAGAAAATTCCATCAAATAAAAATATCTGTAACAATTTGACAAAAACGTTTGTGGTCGATCTGAAGGCTCTTTTGGGCTTGATTTTACTCAACCAATAGTGCTGCGTCGCTGTGAGGAAACATTAAGGCAGGTTTTAGGGTGATATTTTATCACTGGCCTGGTTTGGCAAGAATCAGTGGTTTACTGGTGGATGGCCTAATAATGTTGGCTAAACATTTTTTTCTGTTGATATCAGCCACTAAGAAGCCAGCATAGCCTGTACCGTACAGTGTAATAATTTAACGGGGGGGGGGGGGGGATTTTGACGAATTTGGCGAATTGTTGCAATTCGTCAAATTTTTCCTCGTCAAAGCTCACATGACTGGTTAATTAGAATACTGAAGTCAGCACATTCGTCAAAATTTTCCTTGTAAATATTTGACAATAATGAATTCGTCAAAATTTCCCCCCATCGAATTATTACGCTGTACGGTAACCTTGTGTTTGGACTTCAATTGTGGTCTGCCTGCATTTTGAAGTCTATTACTTGCCCACCCCCCATCCTCCTCCCCATTGTTAGTACTCGTGATACTACTTTGCTCATGCAACTGCTCAGATTTTCTATTTTATTTGGCAGGAAACTCTACAAGTAACTACAAGTGCTGGAAGTGGTCTGAAAAGTAATATACTGATGCATCTCTTGAGTAAATTTCATACGTGTGCTTGTTATCCTTGGAAAGTTATGTTGACTTGAATTCTTTAAACAGTTTATCTTGAAATTTCTAATATGTGATTTGATCGTTCTTCCAAAATCCAGTCACAATTATCGGCAGACTGTGTGAATTTATCAGCACCTCCCTGGTACATTTTGTGCGATATACAGTCCTTAAATAACTCCATTTCACAGAAGTTTTAGGAAGATGAAGCCAGCTGTTTTGAGATATATTCAGGTTAGACACAAAAACATACAGGTTTCCGATACAAAATTGTTTATGCAATTCCATTGTTAGCCAGCATAGCTTCGAGCTAGGAACTATAAATACTGATGTTTTAGAGGGTACAACAGTACAGTGTTACTGGGTAGCTTCTATATACTCTGTAGTCTGTGCACTTTACAAGTGCCAATAATTGGTACCTACTGATAATTGGCAACTTACGCTATTGACTACACAAAAGTCAACAAGCCAGTCAGTGACATGTTATAGTGAAGCACTATACATGTATAAAAGCATAGCATTCCTCCCAATAGATTACCATGCTACCAACATTTAAATATTGTATTCAGTGGTTCCTTACTTGTTATAGTAATCATCCTCTGTGATACTACTATGATTCAGTACATCTGAATTCCATGGTAGACCAGCAAAATTGAGTGCCGCTTTGATCCACACCTCTGTATCAACGACCAGCTTCTCATAAATCATGATCATACACACTTCATTACCCAATCCATAGCAGTTATCAAGCATCATGGTAAGAGACTTGCTCCATTCATTTAATGCAGAATCAAAGTCAGGATACATGCCGGTGTGCGATGTCAAAGAATGTGCCACTGCTCGACCATCCCTGACGACGACAATAAATTTGGCATTGGGAAGAATCTTTGAAATTATGTCTATATAATCAAAGTCTGCTCTAACACAAATGTTGTCATCCGGTAGTTCTTCTTTGATTGCTTTGGCAATGTCTAACAGCACCTCATGGTCTGTCATGTCATACTCTTTCCACTTTGTCAAGGATATTTCATGAGTACAGTCCAGCATTGGGTGTGCATTCAACACAGTACGTAGCAAGTTGATACCACTCCTTTCAACCCCGCCCAATACTACTCCTCTTATATTGGCCAGTGGTGACCGAAACGTTTTCTTTTCTTCTTTCGTGTTAGCCATGATCGCTTCGTACTGCTTCCAACAGTCAGGAGAATTACAGCGTATCTTGTCACCAGGCAGGTAGGCATGCCACATCCACAGCACGAGTAGGAAGGAAACGCCAAAGAGGCAAAAGACCAAGCGATGAATTCGGTTCATTCTTCTCGGGGCACAGATAGCTTTCATCGTCTCCTGCACGTTGTACGGTCTTCTGTAATGTACGGCTGTACAGCTTCTCGCAGCCATAAAATAGGTATCACACTACATGCACTAGCATACTTCCCCACTTCTCTCCAGTCCATCTTCTTCATTTCTATTTAAAGCGAACTAATCATAAGTGATTATTTTACTAATAAAATTTTTGTACATACCAAGTTAAAAAAAAAGAACTACTAACAAACTGTCTAGTTAGCTCTGTAGTTAATTAACACAATCAAACAAGAATAGTAACACCAAAAACTAAGTTGAACGGAGTGGTTTTCCATCCAATGTTTTAGCCAGATATTTGGATAGGTATTCTCTAATGAGAGCTTCAGTCATGTCTGTAGTATCACTCACATACACTGTCTGCTCAGGAATGTCTATGATAGTTAGTAGTGGGGTGGTGTCTGCCAGGTTGGCAAATTGACGTAATGATTGCACAATATCATCATCACTTCCATCCCCAGTACCGGCATAGAAGAAGTACACCTCCTAAAACACACAAAAAGCTATTACTAAAAGTGCAATTTACAAAATGTAGTAACTTTGGGACCAACAAAAGTTATATCCTGGTTTTTAAGGTCCTCAATTAACTGTTGGGATTATAGGATTGTCAATCAGAACATGGTGTACATGTAGCAGAGCAAACAGTTTGTTACAGTTTGTCTGCCGAGCAGCCCTAAGTCATGCATGGTGCATCAACCCATGTGAAACTTACTCAAACAAATTTGCAATTTAAATCAAAAAGTTTGGTCACAGCACCTGTGTGCTAACTATTTCCTTACCTGTTCCTTATTTTCCTTCTTCCATTTTTCTATGTATTCCTTAGCAACTGGTTCAATGACCTTCATTGCCTTGTCCATCTCCTCTTGCTCACCATCTACACATTGTTCAATCACACAATTAACTGATAGAATTATTTAACTACTAAGTGACACATTCTTTAAGTGCATAAACAATCACTGTGACGTACGTATCATTGGGAACTAATACTTAGCACACGTAACTGAGTACACAAAGTAAGCAAAAGACTGAGTTAGATCAGTAGCCTACGACTAGCTTGTATGGACTGCAATAATATTGAATGCAGACAAACAGTTTGCTATACTCTGTACTTTTTCCATCTAGCAAACCTTAGAAACAAAAATGGCAGCAAAGGTACACTTTCATTTGTTACGACATGGCATACTACAATTATCTTAGTGAAACACACAAATTAACCCTTAAACCCGCATAATCCAGAAACTTGGATTCACACTTAATACGCATGCTTTGCACGAAGTTCTGCAACTTTCGAAGCGTCCATACTACAGCTATGCAATTTATGTCATTCTACTATGATGTAGCAAGGATCAAAATGATACCTAGGGTTTTACCCTAACACTAAATGGTGAAGCCAAAACTAGCCGTGAAAATAACTTTTCAGTAAGGAAACACGCAAACCCTTTACATACCTTTATAAAATGGTCAATAACTTGATGGTAGTTGATCCTATCACTTTGCTACAACTTTCATTCAACTCTTCGTGAAATTCTGCATCAGGCCATATATGACTCATGTGAGTAAACCCACAATCGAAATTAAACACGTGGCAAGAATTTAGTAACACGGAGACGTGACTTGTCGCTGTTCACCACTTCATAACAAGTAAGCCACTGTAGTTACAGTGTTCATTTAACCTTCTCCAAGTAGCCCAGTAAACACACTTTTAATCTAAGTGTATTTGTAGGCTGTAAGAATTAAGTTACCCCACCTAGTGTCGCCATGCATGCCCATATTGTGTAAACACGCATTTCCAAAAAGTTTTCTGCAGGTTTAAGGGTTAAAGTGTGCATAGCATCTATCTTTGTTGCTGTGTTGTCAGTGTTTTACTGTGTTTGCTTTCATTTACAAACTGTTCTGTGTTCTGTCTGTGATGCAGAAGAACCAGAAACTTTCATAACTCTTGTAGTGGCTTAGGCACAATTTTGTACAATACCAGTGACCTCCATAGTTCCCCATTAAGACCTTGGAGGCATTTTTTGCTGTTCTTGAAAACCAGCCCTAATGTATCCTACTGGATGACAAGTGCTAGGGACTATGCTAGTTTATGCAGTTGCATACTTGAGGTTAACCAAGACATGAGGACTTGCATACATACACAAATATCTAGAGGTGTTTTCTTACTAGTAAATAAGATGAGAGATGGACTGTCATTGATTTGGCCGGCAGTAGCTCCAGTCAGCTTGTTAAGCGGTTTAGGGTACCATGGAAACTCCTTGCCATCAGCATCATTGGAGACAGCTGCTCTTCCCTGAGTAGTGACAAGTTTCCTCTCCTCATCAACAATCACGAGGGTGGGGATTCCTAACATAACAAACAAAATTCCAAACATGACCACTTATAATTCCCCTTTCTAAGTTGTAACAACTTTACCTGAAACATCAAAATGTCTGCTCAAAGCTTTTTTCCTTGGATCATTATAGGGAAGAGATATCCAAGGCATTGTTCCAAAGTAGTCCTTAAAAGATTTATCATCTCTGTCACTGCTGCAGAAAATGATTTCAAAGTTCTTTCCAGCTTGTTTGAGCTTATTGTAAGATTCCACAAGTTGGGGGGTGAATCCTCGACATGGTCCACACTGTGATTCAAAGAAAACAATTAAAAATCCTTGACATTTTTTATTGCAAAGGTTAGCAAGAGAACTTTGAAAGTTAAGGAGCTAACTTACATTACAACTTATCTAAAAGTAACACGTGCTCTACTAGGAAATCCAACAACAGTTTGTAACTTCCACTATATCTAGCCAACAAGTAGATAGCCATGTCTTATAATTAGTGTAAATTTTTAGTGTAAATTGATTGTGGGTACACTGGCCATTATTAGAATGGTAAATTAATTATCACTTTTAAGGGAATTACATAGCAGGAAATATGGTCTTCATTAATAGTAGCTACACTTTCTTATTCAACACTTTTAGAATGCAAAACAAGTTAAGTATATATATCCTGCTTGAAAATGATTCAGACTTACCCAGTGGGCAGAAAAGTAAAGTCCCAGCACTTTACCCTCAATTGCTTCCTTTCCAACTTCCTTCAGACCTGTGGTAACAAATTCTTCTCCAATCAGCTCACTGAGTGGTTTAGGCTTCCATGGGAATTGTGTTCCCTCAGGATCCTCCGCTACAATGGATCTTCCGTCAGCGGTCAATACAGCGCCTGTTTCGCCGTCCAACAAGATTAGAGTTGGAATACCAGACACCTTAAACTTTCGAGACAAGTTCGTCTGCAGAGTTATTGCATTTAATTCATATTTCTTCACTAACAGTAAGATACCTTAGTAGCTTTATCGCTGAAGCTAACTGCATGCCATGGCATTTCGTTGAAATATTCTCTAAAGCTTCCTTCGTCACGGTCCGAACTGAGGAAGACGATGTCAAAATTTTCGGCATTTGATCCGCTCTTGATTTTGTTATACCACTCAGCCAGTTTTGGGGTGAAGGCGCGGCATGGTGGACACCAGTGAGCAGAGAAGTAAAGTCCGACCACTTTGCCTGCTCCAGAAAACGTAGCTGTGGCTGCTTCTTCCACCTTGTCACCACTGATCTTCTTAATTACTGTATCTCCAAGAAGACTGCTTACTGCCATTGTTCCTTGTTGCTGACTAGAATGTGCTAAGTGTTTGAGAGCTACACGTTGCAAATTGTTAGGTCACAATCTCTTTATGGAGAAAGTGACCTAAAAATAGCCAGCAAGGTCATTTAGACCGCATTACGTCATTTCAATATGATGATACACACGTGCCACTGATTATGACAGCCCTTAACGTGGTGGCCGTGGGCAAAGAAGAGCTACAGAAAGAGAGAGAAAGCTTGCTGGAGGTTAAAAAAATTATAGAGGAACAGCTTGCAGTATTAAAGGTTGGTCACTAAATTGTATGGTGGGCGTTAATTAGAGTTTACGCAGGCGGAAGAATTAACTCTGAGAGGGGTGCTACAGACTCAGTCCTCTTTGAGTAGCACTGAACTAGCTGCAGCTTCTGCTGCAAGTGCTGAGAATCAAGGAGCAGAGAAGGAAAATGTGGTAGCAGAAATTGGAACTTCCTTGCAATTAGACCACTCCAACATCGCATCTAGTGGATCTACTGAGTTACCAGAACTCTACTTGGCCGTCAGTACACAACACAGTGAAACTTTAGAAGTGTAAGTGTACCCAATTGTAAAGCATGGTATGACCAACATCACCACATGGGTATTGACATCTGAGTTTTATTTTCAACATAATACAACCCATTAGATATTTAAAAGAAAGCAGAAGCCTAGTTTAAAACTGTTTGATAATTGTACTACTGCTCAACATGCTTGTGAAGTATGATTTGTGTCCTTGTAGACAAACTGCTGAAGAAGAAAACGAAGATGATGATGTTTAATCACATTCTCATTTGTTCATTTCAAATTATAAAAATCTTATCAGTGCATATACAATACTAAAAATTAGTAGGTGGCTCTTCCACCTGTTAAATCAAAGCAGAATCCAGTGTTGAATGATGCTTCTTTGGACACAATGAATTTTGTCATGGAAACTAACTCCTCCGTTGTACAGCACCTATCGAGAATATACACTTACACAGCTAAAACTTTTGACCCTTTGTTTCCCAAAATGGGAATGAGTAGGTATACCACCATTACCTACACTAAACTATCCTACACTTTAGAATCCATAAAACTGTTTTGACCTTACACTGCTATGTTAGCTAGCATTACGTGGCACACACACCTTTGCATGGGGATCTTGTCTGTCATGTACTTCACTTGTGCTGGGTCCATGGCCTCCACCATTGCTGTTCTCACCACTGCAGGGGCTAGTGCATTTATTGTAATACCTGGAGAGATACTGCATAAAGTGGCTGCCATCTTTACTACAAATCCTCAGGGGACAAACCAGTATAAAAGTCATAATGCTATTATCACTTTTATAATGGGATTGAGCTAGGGACATTACCTGTAGTGGCATATTCTTTGCCAGCTGACTTCACCAGGCCGATGACACCAGCCTTGCTAGCACTGTATGGTGACATTCCTGCATTACCCTGAGGTGAGAATTGTCTGCTGTAAAAATCTCCACATGCATATAGTATCACACAAATTTTCGAGGGGAATTTTTTTTTGCTGATTTTGGGGGTATCAGTGAAATTTTTATCCTTGAAATATTTTCCTCCATATAGTTTGGAAGTGTTTGCATGCAAATTCACAAAAAATTATTATTATTTTTTTAGCAACACTGCTCAACCTCAAAAAATCTTCCCCTTGAAATATTTGGGCTATATGGTACATGTATATACAAGCAGATCATTAGATAGTACTGTATAGTAGGGATCACAAAGGTTTGCACTTCCTCACAAAAAAATATTGGCCAGAGGAGAAACCAGCCTCGCAGTACCTTTATTGGCTCCTTGACGGTATTGGTTAGCAAACCCAAAGTGCCTTCAAGGCAATCCAAAATGGTTCCAAAAAATTGTTATGGAATTTTTTTTATGACAGCTATACCAGATGGTTTTCTTTTATTCAAGAAGCACCTGTAAATCAGACCACATCCTTTTCTGCATAGTGACAAAGGCATAAAATTACAAACAATATGAGGAAAGAACCTGTTTTGCATTTAGAATTATTTAACCCATAATAAGGAAATGCCTACCCATTAGCCCTTGGCTTTATCACCATGTGTACTGTGAAATGTCACTCAGTAGTCACTTCTTAAGTGAAAAACAGAGCTAAGGTATACAGACAGTATTGTGAGGTGAAATTGGGTTCACACAAATTACAATCTCATGTAAATATTGTGATTTGAAGGGTTTGAGTTCTCTGCTATCACATAAAATTATCACCACAAATAAAGCCAGTGGCAATAACAATTATTCTGCACAGTTAACAGAGTGGCTGGCCTTGCATCACATAATTATGTCCCTATTTTGTTGAAAAGTAATACGTTGTACTGAGGTTTGAAATAACCCTTTGGCATGAATATATAACCCGTCCTTTGTCTCAATCTGAAGTGTATCATGTTTTTGGTAGTGGTGATCTGAAGGACTATGAATGGGTCCTGTGAGGAGTAAACTGCTAAGGAGGCTGGCCTTCCATCTCGTGATCTAACGAATGAAAGTATAGTGTCATAAAATTTGTCATGAAAATTATTCACGGTTTGCTATATACTGATGAAAATTAATATATATTGACAGGAAAAGAGAAAACGCACTTTTCATGCATGCATAACTCCATGGTCCCTTCTTGAAACTCAAGTTAAAAGCACACAATTTTTTTGCACTATATAGTTATCCTCCACCTTCACCATCCTACGTAGATAGGTACACGCGCGCGCACGCACGCACACACACTTTTACAAAAACAATTTCAGTAAACCAGGCGTGCGCCCACAGCCTTTGGCCGGCTGTGGGCACGCGCCTGGTTTAAAAACAATGTAATCCGTGGAGTCAAAATACTCGAATAGAACGGTCACCAAGTACACACAAAAAATGTTGAAAGTTGCCCATACCTAACTTCCAAAACCTTCACCACTGAACCATTGCTGTCACTACTCACACTTAATTTCTTCCTTATAAGTGAAAATTGTTGTAGTTTAACTCAATACTAACATGTGACTGGTTCTGAGATAACCAGTCTTATCACCCATGACAGCAGATTTGATTTTTCACCAAGAACACAAATTTCATTATCAGGTTTGCTTTTGCTGGCTGCTTTTCCCAAACACAGTGGAGATCTGTACGAGCAGTCTGGAGCCCTAATGGAGCTCTGGCCAGCCTGGGGATGGCTGTATGTGGCTATACAGCTCTGTGGTATTGAATAAAGACCTGTGCTGTAAAAGTACTTTCATTTTAGCCAGTTTTGAGTCTTGAATAGCCTATAACTTAGCATAATTCCACTTAAAAAGTTTTTAACAGCCTCTTGCCCTCCTCCAGCCCCCGTCTCCCACTCCTTTTGGAGCTCGCCTGATAGAGTCAACTCCAGTTAAAAACTATCTAAAATGGCAGGAAACTCAGCTGTACAGTGGATGCTCTGGAAGGAAAGGAATTGGTTTAAAACACATTAAAATTTGGTACATCTAGCTTCATACATTGGCAAGCTACAACACATGAATACTTAAAACCGGCATTTCTCGAATAGGCAATAAGACTGGTTTTCCCAGCATTGGCCACATATGATGATAGTTCATATAACTTCATAGATTCACCAATGGAAGTAAGTAGTCCAAATAAGAAACATAAAATCTGCAATATAGTGAAACCTGGTCACCATACGGTAAATTCTGTCTTGTACAACCATGTAGATAAGAAATTGGGGAACCCAAAACCAGACTTTGTGTTAATAGCAGCTAAGCTGTAAAAAAGGGTGTGGCCTTCAAAACCATGGTGTTGTAAAGCAATAATTAATATGTAAAAACTCATGCTCAACCAGCTCTTGGATGAAGAACAAATGTATATTATGACTATATAGCTCCTTGGGACATGGTAGCATTAGCAGGTATACTGTGTGTGCAAGAACAAAGCAACAGTCAATATAGCCTCCAGTAGGATCTAATCTTGACTGGCTAACCAGCCATGTTTGTGCTGTACAACTCAAAACAAGGACTATAGCTTAGCTAGATTATCTCGCAGTGAAATATTCATCTTACATCAATTCAAAGTTAATTGTTATGATAATCTCTTGATGGTAATTTTTAAAAAAAAATATGTATGTAAAGTGCCAGACTCATGTTTCACTGTAACAGTTTACCTCCTTTCCAGCAATAGAAGCAATCAAGAGTATCCTGCCGTAGTTCAGTTTCTTCATCTCCACAAGTGAGTACTTCATCGTCAGAAAACTGCCCCTCAAGTTCACTGTGTGTACATCACATGTCCCGTACATTACCATATGTATACATACCATATTTGACCGGTTAATAGCTGCAGCTACTATAACTTTAAGCAAGGAAAACCCTGCAGCTACTATGCGAAGGCGACTACTATCCAAGGGCAGCTACTATAGGCTTGTGTGGCAGTAGCCCATGGAGTTTATACGGACTCACGAATGACTGACCTTGTTTAATCATTCTTCAATATTATCATTCATTTTAACTTCTCTCAAAAACCTTATTTCCTGGCTTTAAACAACTCCTTTGCTTGGTTTCTGCTTCAAACATGTCTTATCAACACTTGAATCAATATATTCAGATACAAGCTGTGGCTCTTATGACAATAATTCTAGGCTGTGGAGTGGCTACTATGCAGGGGAGACTATTACAAGAGCTGCGGCTATTAACCGGTCAAATACGGTATACATGTACCACACAAGAGTGTCCAATGTAGCAACTGATCACCAAAATTTGATGTTTCCTGCTGTATTTATCTACTGGGCACCTGAGTACACATAGCTATAAAGTGATGAATAGATGAGATTTTTGACATGTTGAGAGTTAAGTAGCTATAGTTGAGGAAAAGAGTCTTGTTGATATATATTGAACGGCACTCATAACCATTACTATGAAACACATTGAAAGTGTTATGGGTTGCTCAAGGGTTTGATTGCAATACTATTAAGTAGTCATGAAGGAAAAGTGAGACTTGGATTTTCACAGGAAAGTGAAACCTTACAATACACTATACGGCTATCCATATTTCTCCTAAATGCATGCAAGATTTCCAGTATTTTAACCACATAATCAGTTTCTGTGACAGGAACTAGACTACAACGTGATCACACCTTTCCCCTATGAAAATGTGTTGGTCCAGCTGCTACACTACTGTATATAAACACAATGCTTCACTTGACAAGTATAACTGAAATTACTACATGTCTAAGCAAAATGTAGACTACATTGTGATCCGCCAAGGCTAGACACAGCTTATAATAAAGTAGTTAGCTACATAGCTGACAGGGCCCCTTATCTAGGTGCAAACAAGTTCCTTTTCATGCTGGTGCTTATCAATTATTCATCAATAAGGGTCTGGATGTGCCATACTAGGTTGAACTGGTATGATCTGTACACACCAAACTTCTGGCCTGGTCGCAGAGCTTAGAGTCACTCATGCAGGATAAGTCTATGGCACATGACACAACTATCTACCCCTCACTGTTCACAGCTGTAACACAGTACACACATTCTAACAACAGTACCTGCATATACTTTATCAAAATCCTCCACGGCTACTGATTCACTTTTAACACCATTGGGGCCCACTATGCCGGCACAGTTTATCATGATATCCAGCCGGTCTGAGAACTTTGCAAATTCACTAAACCCTTCCTTAACTGAGGCCTCCACTGACACATCAACCTTACAGCTTCTCGTGTCATAGCCTGAAGAAGTCAGCTCATCAACAAACACTTTCATTTTATCTTCTGCCAAATCAAATACCATCACTCTGGCTCCGTTCTCTGCCAGCATACGAACTATGGCCTTCCCCAGCCCATCAGCTCCTCCTGTGACGATGGCTACTTGTCCCTCAAACTGTTTGGTGATCGCAGCCATTCCCCGGCCAAAAAGTACAAGGTGGGTCTCGTGAGTGAGCGCACGTGCTGCATTTTACAAGTAGCTGTATATCGAGCTGTGTACGCTTTAAAATGAATTTTAACAGTGAAACTCCGGAAGATGAGAGAATAAAGGCTGAGATAGAAGTGATGGTATGTTTGAATTCTACTCGTGACGACATGGTATTGTATTCTATTTATTCTGTGCAGAAAAAGGAGCTAGCTTGGTTAATGGAGACAGAAATACCAAGACTAGCAGCAATTTTCGATGATTTAATGAAGGTATCCAACTTGTACATAGATAAACACATACACTCAGCACTAAGTGTGTTCTGATAAAGGTGAGGATAAAGGCATAGTCCATCTAGTATGGTAGTCTCACGCGCGTTTTTTTTTTTTAAAGGGAAGGCTGCTCAGTATAAAAATATTTGCTTTTCAGCAGTGCCCTGACAAACATACAGCTATTACATACACATAATTACATACATAAAATTGACTTGTATAAAGATTTAAAATCCGTCAGTTTCCTTGTTACATACAGTATGGGATTTACTCTTTGTCATTGGGTTGGGAGAAAAAAAAGGTGTGGTCCAGTTTGAATCCCACACATGTCACACAGTTACGTCACAAGTAAACAGTATATGGCCCCATGCGCTTAAACTCCACTGTAATAAAACTACGATAGTACAACAATAACCAAAGATTCTGCTTACCTGTGAATCTTTATAACTGATTCAATCATTGGTAGATGCCAAAGCAGCTTTAGACGTTGATTGGTCTGTAAATGTGCACTTGTGATTCCTAGACGCGAGTGACTACTATTTTGTTTCTTTGGTCAACACTACCCAAATTATCCAGGTAGTGTCAAGACAAGTATGGGATTTGAACCGGACCAAACCCTTTTTTCTCCCGACCCAATGACAAAGAAATAGTGGTCTGGCCACGCGAGACTACTAGTCTGGCAGCGCCCTCCCCTTTGAAGGGTCTGGTCACTCTGTTACCAAAAACAGGTAGATTGTGTTGTTGGTAATTACTAAATATTTGTGATGTTTGTTTGTAGTCGCCAATGTGATGTTCTTTAATACAAAAGATGGAGGTAGTGAAAGAGTCTTGTAGTTAGAATTGATGTACTCGTAAAGCTGCCTAATCAACATGGAAAGAACCTTCTCAGTTATGTTAGCAGCTGTTCATTAATCTATCTCGCGAACTTACTTTGTGTGGCTGTTAGACACACGTGCATTTGTTATAATTACAGCTTGTGGTTACAGACAAATAAATACATAAATATAATAGTTCAGTTACATTACAATCGTCCCCCCTTCTAAAAAGCTTGTCCCAAGCTTGGTAAGTTACTAAGGTTGAAACCAGTCTGGTGGTCTTCTGCTGCGTTGCGGATAACGTGATTCAGAAGCAGACTCTATGACATGATGTGAAACTTGGGGGGGATACCAGTTTGATGAAGAGTGTCCATGTGTTGGTAATGTGTTATCAGGCTGTGGTATACTTCTGTGTTGAACCCGGTTAGTGTGTACTACTTTAGTCTTTGTCCCATTTGTAATCTTAAGATTTATGGGAGTCTTAAGTTCCACAACAGTCCACTTGCCTTCCCATTTAGGTTGCAATTTACCACTTGTTGGGATGGACAGCCAAACTGGATCTCCTGGTTGAAATGATCTAGTTTTGGAATGTTTATCGTAGTGAAACTTTTGTTTCTGTGCAGCAGAGGCCAAATTCGTATGAACTAAATCTTGTAAGTGTGCCAGCTTAGCTTGTAGTTCTGCAGAGTAAGTGTTCGGATCAAAGGCAGTTGGTGGTTTAAATGGTGAAGGTTGTGGCTGACGTCCAAACATTAGTTGGAATGGAGATATGCCTGTTGAAGAGTGCTGTGCCGTTCTATATGCATACAGTACCAATGGTAAGTAACGCTCCCAGTCATCTTCTTGATCCACATAACATCGTAGCATTTGCAGTATAGAACGGTTAAAGCGTTCAACCATTCCATCTCCTTGGGGATGGTAGGCCGTGGTTCTTGACTTCTGGATGCCAAAGGCTTGCAGCACTTGAGAAAAAAGACAACTTTCAAAGTTTCTACCTTGGTCAGAGTGTATGACTGTTGGAATCCCAAAGTTACTGCATAACTTGATGACAGCATCACTGATTGAAACTGCTGTCTGGTCACGAAGTGGAACTGCATCAACCCATTTAGTAAAGTAGTCCATAATAACCAGTAAGTAGCGGTGATTCTTACGAGAAATTGGCACTTCCAAAATGTCTACAGCTAGCATCTCCCATGGGAACATTGTGAAGTGGTGCCTGAATAGGAGATGGTAACTTGGACGCTTGACATGTATTACATTGTTGTCAGTATTGTTGTACATTACCAGCCATACCAGCCCAATACGCCTGTTGTTGCAAACGGCTTAAGGTTTTGAGGTACCCTTGGTGACCTGCACTGGGAATATCATGTGCCTCTTGTAAAAACTCTGATTGTAAGGTAGGTGGTACTAATGGTACGGTGACACTATCTGAAGCTGGACTGGGACAGTAAGTACGACAAATGACATTCTCAACAATACACATTTGGTGCCACAATTGAGCATACCTTCGTAGTGGTGATTGCCTCCATGCAGGGTCATGTGGTGGCTTTTCTGGTGATGACAATAATGTTTGGTAGATTTGTTGAAACACAGGATCTGACTGTTGAGCATCTTTCATTCGAATGGTAAGTTGTTGAACAGAAGTCATTGCTACTGGTTGTGATGAACTATGAATAGGAGAGCGTGATAAAGCATCAGCATTCACATTGAGACTGCCTTTACGATAAACTATTTGAAAACTATATTCCTGCATGGCTAATGCCCAGCGACACAATAACCCTTCCATCTTTTGAGCTGAAAGCCATTGAAGGGGAGCATGATCTGTGAGCAGTTGAAAGGAGCGGCCAAGCAAGTATTGCCGAAACTGTTTTAAGGCAAAAACTGCTGCAAGACATTCTTTCTGTATTGTGCTATACTGCTGTTCAGCACTGTTCAATGTGCGGCTGGCATAGGCTATAACACGGCCACCTTGTTCTAAAATGGCACCGAGACCCACAGCACTGGCATCAGTTTGCAACAAGAAAGGAGCTGCAGTATTGGTGAAATCTGGAAATGCCAATATTGGTGCTTGAATAAGCATAGACTTCAGTAGTGAAAAGGCTTTATT
Source organism: Dysidea avara (assembly GCF_963678975.1). Lineage (NCBI taxonomy): Eukaryota > Metazoa > Porifera > Demospongiae > Dictyoceratida > Dysideidae > Dysidea > Dysidea avara. Next base: position 2,405,202 of record NC_089284.1, on the reverse strand, counting down.
GCAGTCCTAAGTCCATGAAAAAGAGATTGACTTTTTGGTCAAATTGTGAAGAGGTGCTGCAATGTCGGCGAAGCCTTTGATATATCGGCGGTAATAGGATGCAAGGCCAAGGAATTGTTTTAGTTCTGTAACATTAGAAGGTGGTGGCCATTGATGGATACTGTCAACTTTGCTGGGGTCAGGATGCATACCACTGCCATCAAAAATGTGACCCAAATAAGAGACTTGTGGTAAGCCTATGTGACACTTTTTTCCACGTAGGGTCAAGCCGGCATCTCGAAGACGTTGAAAAACTTGACGTAAATGTTGTTGATGGACTTGTGGTGTTGGGGAGTAAATTAGTAAATCATCGAGGTATGTCATGACGAAAGGTAGTCCTCTTGTTACTGAGTCCATTAAACGTTGGAAGGACCCCGGGGCACCTGTGAGACCAAAAGGCATACGGCAGAATTGATATAGACCCATGCCTGGACCAGGGCAGAATGCTGTCTTTAGTTGATCGTGAGGAGCCACTGGTAGCTGCCAATATCCACTATGCAAATCCAAGGTCGTAAATACTGTGCACCCTGCTAGTTTATCCTGCACTTCATCTGGAAGAGGTAAGGGATATGCATCTTTTACTGTTTGCTTATTAAGTTGGCGGTAGTCAATACAAATACGCAATTCACCAGACTTTTTAGGAACAAAGACAGCTGGTGCCATCCAGGGGCTGCTGCTCTCAGTGATAACTCCTTGTTCAAGCATTTGTTGGATTTGTCTTTCCACTTCATTTCTGTAATGGGCTGGTACTCGTCTGGGAGGTACACGGATTGGAGGACCCTGGGTAGGAATGTGGTGGCAAGCTAGTGAGGTATGACCAGGAGTTATAGAGAAAAGATCTTGGTATTCTGAAATAACACCAGAAAACTCAGCTGTTTGGCAATAGGGAAGAGCAAACTGTTTTGAAGCTCCATAATCTGGAATAGCAGAGTCTGTGGTGACATCCAAAACATCTTGTGTAGCTGCTACATGGTATACAAGTGGCTTGTGTTTAACTGCAGCTTGCCAAATACGTTGCAGGTCATCTGTCAGAACAGCAGTGGGTGTTGAGAAGATCTGGATAGTTCCTTTTGAAAAATCCACAGTTAACTTGTGCTGTTGAAAAAAGTCAACACCTACAATAGCTGGAGCAATGAGATCTTTGACAACAATGAATGTATGTACAATATCCTGTTTCATACCAGGAAGCCATATCACAGCACTGACACAATCAATAATTGACATAGTATCACCTGAAGCAGTCTGAAGTAATACTTGTGGTAATGGTCTAGACTGAGTGGCTGGCAATTTCTGCACAAGGGCCTGTGACAAAAGAGACACAGATGAACCTGAATCGAGTAAAATTTCACTATTTATTCCACCAACCTTCCCTACTATACTAGATGCATGTGTCTTTACAGTAGCTATAACAACAGTGTTCATAGGACTTAAGTGCGAGGGGGACGTCTGCTGCCCCATACAGACATCCCCTGGTCGTTTCCCTGCCAGCAATCTCTTGCTAAATGTCCTGGTCTACCACAAGTATAGCATCTTTGATTAGCTCTTCTTACTGGACAATAACACTGAGTGTGCCCTGGCTGCTTGCAGTAATAACAATGTTGTGTACTTCCACTCTTCGAAATTGTGGTAAGTGCAGCCACCTGTTCTGTCAGCTGTTGCATTTGACTTCTCAGTTCGTCAAATTCTGTTGCACGAGTGGATACTGCTGCTGTAGATATTTCTTGTTCATTAACTGCCATCAAAAGCTTTGCTCTTTCAACAACGGCGTCTAGGTCATCTGCCACACCGACAGCGCGCAGCTGTCTACTAATGGGTCCAGGTAAACCCGCCAGGAACTGGTGTAATAATAACGGCTTGGCCGCTGCTGCTGCCAACTCCGGCATTGCTTGCTTTAGCAGTCGCTTAAGGTCATGAAGGTAAAGAGCGATGGCTTCTCCGGGGCGAAGCTTGCGAGAGTGAAATTCTTCCAACGAGACGAATTCTGTAGGCGCCATCTTGCTGATCAGACTTTTCTTCGCTGTGGCGTAGTCTGCCGTACTCTCTGTAGATAATTCCAACCATACCGCCAGTGCCTCTCCTTCCAATAACGTGGGCAGTTTCAACAATTTTGTTGCAGCAGTCCACTCATTCGCAGCGGCACAAATTTCAAAACGTTGGAACCACTCTTGAGCATCACCATCAGTAAAAGATTTCGGTATACTAACATGTTTACTAGCCATCCTCTGCTACCAGTGTAATAGAAGTCTACTCAGCACGGATTAACACACTCATACACACACTACAAGCGTTAATAAGAATCAATTAAAGACACACGTGCATTTGTTATAATTACAGCTTGTGGTTACAGACAAATAAATACATAAATATAATAGTTCAGTTACATTACAAACTGTGATGGACTGGCAGCGTTCGCCCCTTCGCATAGAGAGGAAGGGTCTGGTCACTCTAGCATTACGGAGTTGTCAGGTCCACCTGTACTTCAAACTTTTATGACAATAGTCGCTGTACTTATCATGTTGTATGTCCTTGCCACAAATGTAGTTTCACCCCCTTTCTTAATTAATTAGTTTCCATTGTAATTAACAGATAATATTCTGGGTGCTGTTAACTCTTATCAGTACACCAGCTGCTATATCTTATAGTAAAGTTTAGTTTTATACCAACTCTTAAGTTTTTTAAACCACAGGCGCATTCACAGCTGGCCAAAGGCCGGCTGTGGGTGCGCGCCTGGTTTACTGAAATTGTTTTCGTAAAAGTGTGTATACCTATCTACCTATGTTTGTCTGTACGCACCCATGTGAGCAAAATTGTTAAATAATGGTAAAAGCTGCTTTTATGTAAGAAGTAAAAGTGAAATGAAGTCTGTATTCTGCAAAGGTAAACTTTGCTCTGAGGTGGTTTCTTTTCGGCAGTCTGAAATACGGGTGTGGAGACTCCATAGACTTTGTGAATTACCTTCCCTTCGGGGTTTTACAGGCGTTTAACAACTGAAAAACAATGGTACAGGCCTTGTAGACTACTGTTGAAAGGGAGCATATCCCTTACATATGCGAATGAAAATGAAGAGCAGCTTTGAGGCTTGTCAAGAGAATTTGTGGGAAAAACATGATAGTCAAACTATAAAACAGTTTAGAAGATACTTCTGTGCATAATATGTTGGTAAAAGCGGTTTTTTTAACAAGCGCTTCCTTAACAGTGCATAGCAACATAATTTTAAAAATTTCATGAATTATGAAATACAAGAATTATACACTAATACTAATGGATTATTGCACAACCAAAAACCCTATTGGTTATAGCAATAAAAATAGTAATACATAGTTGGTTAATCCATATGAGTTAGCTAGCTGCATGGCATGTGGTTTTTGGAATTAGCACAACATCAACTTGTTTTCAGCAGCAAAATCACAGTAGTAATAATAGCAAGAGCACACAATAGACAGTAGGGAGGTCTATTCTATTATTATTATGTACTCTTGATAATAGCAAGCATCCACATGGTTTAATAGTGAATAGATATCATCATATTTACTTGGATAAATGCTGCACCTTCAATAGTATCTGTCCTTGAGTGTCCCACAAATGATTTTGAGAATAAAGGAAACCTTAATGATTCCTGTATTCTTGTCTACAGTTATATGTTATCTCTCCCTGTAATTCAACAGAAATGTAGTATCAAGCTTGCTCCACTGGCCATGCCTTCATCTCTGCAGACTTCTACAGGTAAATAAACTTCAGCAAATCTTCTGTCATGTATTAGTAGCTTTAAGCATGTGTATTTGTGAAAGTTAACAGGTTTGACATTTTAGAAAGACGTAAAATTTGTAACTTGATACTTGTTATTAGGAAATGCAAAACTTTTATTCTCAAAGGTGTGAAATTAGCAGGCTTGACATTCTGTTCATATTAGTCTGGCACTGCTGATCCTTTACACCACTTGCTATTTGATGAGTAGGGCAGCGCTTGCTGTAAAAGGCAATCAAATCACTGCATTTGTATGGCACATGATGAGTAGAACCATAAGACAATTTTGCCATAGTATCTATGGTAACTGCATGATCTTACTCCAAACATCATTCTGTTAGTTGCATTAATTGTTGATAATTTTCCCACAGCCTAAGCAAATAAGGGCTGTGCCTCTGAGAGTCCCATCTAAGAGCAACCATAAATTTTGTGGTGTCAAAGCCCAGGTGTTAATTGCACGAATCCAGAGTATATGGTTGTGACCATACCCTTTACAATAATCATCTCCCAACTCATCAAAAAACAAATAGCATAAAAGGGTCATCAGCACCAAACTATGTCCATATACAGTGTAGGAGAGTATAGATATGTTTTGTATGTATACGTTATCAAAACTAATGGTCTCAGGCAATGATGTAATAATTCTAATACTCTAATAGAACATACACTAGACTTGAGATACTTTTATTCAACAATTTTGGATAAGCAATGTTCTAAGTAAAGTTGAGCATGATAAGGTTTCATTTAATCACTGAGGAAGCAACCAGAATTACAAAGATATAGTAGCTTGTGTATCATGCCTAGACTATAGATGTTCATTTCTGTGCTGTGTGTAGAAGTTCTTTTGTTTTTTCATCCATTTTAGCTAGCACTCGTCCACTCCTGCTCAATTCACAACAACTGTAAGTTGACCTGATTAAAGTGTGCATAATTGTTGATGTGTTGTAAATAGTGCAGTTTGAGTAATCTGGTCGTTTTGCTGCAGTGTATATGTGAACATCTCAGCAGAAGCCCACATAGTTTCCTCTTCTATTTTATTTCTTTAGTGGTACTATTTTATTTCTCTGGTCACATGAGTTGATTGTAATAAAACAAGTACGAGGAAAGATTAGTAATTTTAAGTTTGATTAGGAATTAAAGAAATAAAAAAAGTGATGAAGCAAGGGAGGTCACCTACACCTGAAGATATACTAGTGCCTGACATGACTGGATTAGGGATTAAATATCTACTAGGTGTAGGTGACCTCCTTTGTTTATTTCCTTGATCCCTAATCTTACAATTCCTAATTTTTTTCTTGGACTTGATTGTTCACTTTTTTTGTAACATTTTATGACTGGTGAACCCGCACATACATCGCATTAAGAAAGAATGGCTCCATGCTGTCTAAACATGCCCCAACTACAGTACCATGGCCAGTACGCTTCATTTTCAGCTATGTTCAGTCCATTACACAACTTTACAAACAAAGAAAACTACAAGAAGGATCTCTGCAATCAATCTACTCACAACAGAAAACTCAGACGATTACTGTTAACTAGAATGTACGGAAGCCATTACACGGCACTACTGCAAATCGACACCTGGAGCTGTCAGCCAAGTTAATGGGATACAAAGGAGGACACACAGGTAAATCCATGAAGCATGCATTGTATGTACTGCAGTATGCTGCCAAAAGAGACACCTGTTGGGCTGAAACAGTGAAAAAAATTAAGCCTGTAGCCTTAGCCGTTATTGAGATATGCTTGTCTGAAGGCATCAGGCAGGCAGTCAGTAGAAAATTCCACTGAATAAAAATTTCTAAATTTTTTTTTTAGCAATGTATTGTGTTTCAGATCATACTGAAGGCACTTTTGGGCACTGCCAAGACACATTGTGAAGCTGGTTTATTTTTTGGCAAGAAAAGCCAAACCATCATGATCCCTAATATACAGTACTTTCATACTGTATGATACCCAGTGTTGGGGGTAACGCGTTGCTTATGTAACACATTTATGTAATAGTTATTACTTTTGTGGTAACAGAGTAATATAATGAAATAGCTATAAAAACTGGTAATATAACTCAAATTACTTTTCTTACAAATGTAACACATTACCTACCTAATGAAGTTACTGTAACGAGTCTAATATTATGTAGTATTATTACTACAAGTAATGAAGTTACTAATCTCGTTAGTAATCCACTGAGTAATGCATAGCCACAAAGAAGTAACGAAGCCTTCTGAATGAAGCTTATTCACCGGCTTCTTACTTATAACCAAGATTTGCACATTGTCCAACAACGCAATCATGTCACATGATATGGTGGTAATTTCACACGTGACAGCTTAACTTGTTCTTGGTTGGATCAGTACCATTCAAATCTAAAATAAGATGAATCTTTTTATCCAGGATTGGTGGCGATTCGTTAAACTACGAGAAATACCGTTTAAACCACCGCAACTCTCTGAGGAAGACACAAATTTGTCCAAAACTTTCTGAAGACCCTTATCGTGTTACCAGCCTTCCCATCCCTGACGTTTCTCTCTCCTGTGGACGACAGAAAGAGAAACGGAAAAATTGAGGCCATAATAATTTCAAACACAAACTTTCCCCAGGTTTTTCTCCCTATTAGCTTCAAACTTGCTAGACCAACTACCCGTCCTAATCAGTGTGTCATAAGGTGGTTTTCGTGTCTGTCTTTACGTGCTAACCTTGGTTGCGAGATACTTATCACTGTCAATGGCCATTAGAAGTTTACGATATGCATATATGGCATTGCGGTATACACGCATTGCTAATAGAATTCCGATGATATCATGGTTTAACTATCTAAAAACTCAGGATCAATCACTTTTTCATAATTTAACCAATCACATCAGCAAATTTGATCATGTGATCTGGTGTGTACGCTATCATCCGGCAAACACATTCACCAGTATAAAAGGCGAGTTCCGTAGTGGGTGTGGTAAGTCTATGAGCGATGACCATTCCTTTCAAAGTACTTGATAGAGACTACACAAGGAAGCCTCGCCGGAAATGCACACTCTGCACCCTGTTGCGCTGTCCACTACAAGGATAGACATCCTGAGGCCTACACCACTGTGCACTAGATGAAGTATAACTACTGCGACAAGAAGATCATGGGACTATATATATATAGACAGACCTAAAATGGAGTATTACCAGCAACACCACTGCAAGGGAGAAGGAAACAGTCCAGATCACACGTATCTGCCCAAGCATTACACCCGCACTTTCTGCTAATTACTAAGTAGCAGCATTGAACACCCCATCAGTGCTGATTACCTTCTTGCTTACAACCGATTAAGTTGAATGCAACACATTACATGATTATATACACACTTTGCTATGCAATAAATGAACAACACAACAGTCCATCACACACAAATAAGAATAACAAAATAGTATATACACACAATTAAGAATAACAATTCAAGTTTCAAACTGTGGGTACAGGCCAAGTCAATGGCAAACAGCATTGGTACAATTGATCTCGATACTCTTGCTTATGCATATCACCGCAGAACAAAGTAATGAATACAACCCAACAGTAGCTATAACAACGCAACAGTCCCATGCACACAATAAGATGAAGAAAAAGAACTCAATTCAGTTACTCTGATAGAACACATACTGACAACAAATTAATAAATGGTCAATATGACTACTGATCTACTGTATGTGTAAATGTAGAATAATTCAACAACTACTGACATGCCTGTGACAGTACGCCACAAATCAGTTTGCCCAGACATGATCACACTCAGACACTCCATTATGTTAGTTTGTGCTACACCATCCAAATGAAGCGGAATACACATACTCAACACCACTTCAACTCCACCCCAATTGTGACATTTTTTTGTCACTCAAAAGAGCACACCATTGTAGAATCATGCATGCACGCACATCTAATATTGAATACTGAATCATGTAATGATGTGATTACTCCTTGCATGATAAATTCAAATGCATACAGTATTATATTCACACAATAGTAGTAACAATGGTCTTAGCAACAAGCGCATTTTGCACAGGTACAACTAGTATGTAATATTATTATAGTTACTTTATTATATGGGTAATATGTAACTGTGACTAAATAGTTCAGTTGTATGTAATATGTAACGAGTTAAGTAATTGCCCCAACACTGATGATACCACACCGAGAAAATATCTCTCAACGTTTCTTTATACTATCGTGTTTCCTCACACTAAAAGCCTTTAATTCCTGTGTCTGCGGTAGACACATTGTTTATCCAAACCTAAAATCAAAAATGACTGTTTAATTAAAGTATTTGAATGTTCTATTAGAGTAATTGAACTCTGTACGCAAATTAATGGGTTATCTGAACAGTAATTCACTTATCTGAATACTTTTAACATTGTTGTTCAGATAACCTGAGTTCATGTGGTACCAACATCAGCCAACATCAACAGCTGATGGTTGCTACAAGCTCTAAAAGATTAGTGTATTGTTTTAATAATAAGACTTATAGAAATATGATCAGCATGATGTGCCAAGTATAGTTATGGTATTATCTAAACAGTAGCCGGTACTAAAAATGTCCTCCACAAAATGGTTCTGAAGGTTCTATTTGACCAAATACTGGCAAATAGTAATGTGATTGCTCTCTAAAGAATTTTGGAAGTGTGAGACCACAATTTGTTGTACATTTGGTCGTGTGTGTGTGTGTGTGTTAGTTATAATGTCATGGTTTACTAGGGGTGATGCTATCAAGGGACACGTCACCATCAGTGGAGACAAGATCTCTAAAGCAGTTAGTTGGGTTCAATAGAATCTCTTAATAATGCACACTTTGGGACCAGTATGCGGTTTAATTTAATTAAACACAGCAAATGACATGCTAGAACTAGTGTTCTGATCTTGTACTGTACAAAGGGTTGGTTTCCATACCTCAAGATGTCATTTGAAAGAGGTTCTGATATATTAGATTGTGTGTGTATTAATGTATGTTTTCTATGAAGGAGGTGACATTGAAGTTGCCTGGACGTAACAATCATCGAGTGGTGAAAACACAAATCAAAGAACACGAGGCATGGAAACTGCAACAGGTTTGCTGAACCACAACTTGCATTGATTTGTACTCTCTATTTCTACAGATACAGAATGCTTGCAATCACTTTACCATTGCTCAAACTAAGTGTCCATCCATGTCAAAGAAACTTGCAAAGCTGAGGAGCCCTAAGTCAGTTTTACAGGTGAACCACATATGCAATGTACACTGTACTATTTTGCTGTAATGTCAGTTACTATTATTGTGTGGAAATGCTATAGGCTGTTGGAGAGGTTTCTGCTATCATTCAGCAGTCAATGGATAGTCTTGTGTTGCCAGTTCATCCTAAGATTGCTGAGATCTTCTCCACTAATAGACAGGTATGTAGTACGTCTAATGTGTATAACATATTTCATATGGTCTGTACATAGTTTAGATCATAACTGTGTATATTTTTATGTACATATGTGTGATCAATGTGGTGTGTGTGTGTGAGTATGTTGTATGGGTAGTGTAGTGTGCGTGCGTGCGTGCGTGTGTGCGTGCGTGTGTGCGTGCGTGTGTGTGTGTGTGTCACTTTGGTGTTGTTATTGTTTCCTCACATTGCTCCAGTCTACCCAGCTGTTTAAATGGGGACCTGGTGTCAACTGGGGAAGCAGCCCACCCAGCTGTAACATCAATGGGTACCTGGTGTAAACTGGGGAAGCAAATGCCCAACTGTCCTTGTCTTGCTTAGTGGTGTTGGGGTCGTTGTGGAACTTTAGGTTCCGCGACCTCTCCAAGAGATCTGGACAGTCCTCCTGCGGGTTACTAGCCCTGCCCCAGGAGGATTTGCCTGCACAAGGCTAAAGTGCCTGAGTGGTGCACAGGCATCCCAGTGCTGGTTCACTGGGCGGCAATAGCTATGTTTCGCATGGCTGCCAGAGGCTTTGCTTGCTTTGTGTGTGTGTACATGAGCGTGCGTGCGTGCGTGTGTGCACTTTACTCACATTGCTCCAGTCCATCCAGCTGTTTAAATGGGTACCTGGTAGCCTGAAGCAGCTCACCCTGCTGTAACATCAATAGGTACATGGGGAAACAAATGCCAACTCACAAAGTAGGTGAAGTTCCAGGTGGGACTTCGGGTGCCTACACCTTCACATACAGCCTCCTGCAGGTTATTAGTCCAGGATTGCCTGTGCTAATAGTGCACAAGTGTCCCAGTGCTGGTCCACTGAGTAGGCGTGACCAGGCTAGCACAAGGCTTTGGTTTTTGTGTGTGCACCGTGTGCACCAATTGCATAGGGGCAGGGACAGTGGAGAAGGTCATAGGGTGAGTGGGCCAACTTTAAAGTTACACGGTGGAGTTTGAAGTATACAGCAGGCATGGATGCCATTTTGGATATTCCCCAGAGTGCTCCAAGACAACATTTGAACTGTTGTCACTTTTTAGTTTAGGAAATGTGTTTGTTCTATTAGAGTATCTCGATCTTTCATTACAAGCATTGACCAGTAAAAGTTGAAGACCATGCTTCCCCCTGTTTTAGTGCATGGGAGGAAGCATATACCAACTGTCAATGTCTCACATAACAGGTGGGGCTTCTGGTACCCACTCCTTCACCCAAAGGACATGGTACAGTCCTGTACGGACTTCTAGTATCTGAGTAGTTCACAGGTGTCCCAATAGGCATGACCATGATTTGTACGGCAGCCACCAAAGGCTTTGCTTTTTTGCACAACACGTACATGGTGTGTGTACTGGGACGGTATACTATGCATACATTGCATTTTGTTTATTTTTGACAGCGTCCACTGAAGCCAGAACTACCAGATGACATTTTGTTGGACTTTTACATCAGTAGTGATCACTTGTTATTGACTGTGTACATCCTTGGACAGGCTCATTTACCACGGGTATGTGTTGAACATCATGATATAGTAGTTGTAAGGACTCAATGAACACAGCCTCCATAATTAATTAAGTCAACAGTTTTTGTCCCCAACAATGTGCAGTTCAGGTGGTGCGTATGGCAAGTTGAAATGGATTTTTAAAGTCTTTTCCCAGGTCAAAATACAATAACATATATAAACTGTTATTGGAGCATACAACTATATATCACCCATTAGTGAGTGTTGTATTTGTGCCACTGTTAATGGTGCAGTGCTGAATTACCAGTGATCATCATGACACTGCACAGGTATCTCATGCTAATCTTCCCAGTATGGCACAGTTGAAGGAGCAGCAACAGCAGCAGCCAAAGACAGCAGACAAGACATCTGTTGGAGAGTGTGTCATCGGTACCACATTGTGAGTACGAGTGTCATAGAGCAGAAGTGATGATGGTAGAGCAATTGCATGAGCTATTTTTTGTGTTGAAATTTGCATCAGTAAATTCTTTTAAGTGTACTGATTCATTTGTCTGCAACAACTTTTACAAGTATAATTTTTCTTTTTGTGCAGTGAACACAGTTCCCACACATATGAAGTCACCAACCAGTTACAAGTAAGTAACTGAGTAGAATCTGCAACTTACAAATAACAATTTATAATTCCTTTCCTATACATAGACTGTAATTCCCCTACTTTGCTTGATGTAGTCTGTCTGTCCATGATTCTGCTCACTCCAACTATAGTACCAATCAACCCCAAACTTATTCCATCAACTTGCATATTAGTTGTTGCCCCAGTGGCATCTACAAGGTCGTACATTGTACAGAGCCAACAACTGCCATCATTGTATGCTCTACACACAATTTATTTTATTTAACACAATTTGCACTAGGTTAGATGCCCAGTATGTACCATTCATCTACGTACATCAGGAGGCACATCTATTACCTGGTGACTTATTCATCTAGGATGTTAATTATTTTCTAGTGCACACTACCCACACTTTTCATCAGCAATTCACTTTTAACTCTACAAGCAAAAAACAAAATTTCTGTTGTAAATAAACACTGAAGTGTCTTTGCAGTTTTCATAAAACTATTTACCTGTAGGTTCAGACTCCTGTCCCATGGTTGTCTGAAGTTTTAGCTGTGATGGAAGAAATTGTAGAAGTGTGTCAGGAGATCAGTGACAAGGTTAGTAGCTAATACGTAACTATTATGGTAGTACATCAAGTCATCATGATTATTATCTTCTATGTAGATCAGAGGGTTTGACATACAAGAACTAACAAATTAAATATTATCATTGCTTTCATATGTAAATTTGTATATCACATTTATTTACCATCAAATATTTTAAAGTTGCTTTGGTAACTACTTTTGCAAAACATTTTGAAAAACAAGTCCACAGAAATCTTTAATTTCCTTAAATGTTTGCATGTACAAGGAATAGTGAATGAAAACTACAAGAGTTTTACTTTGTACACACAGCACAAGATAGTTCTTTGTTCCTATCATAAGGAGGACATGGTAGTGATCCACCACACACTCCTTCTACTGTATAAAAAAGAAAACCATCATGGTTATTACCTGAACCAATTACTGGTTTAAGACTGTGGTCAACACAGGAGAATGTTGATCGGCGATGACTATGACGTTCACTCATCAAGTAGCCATGATACTCTCTGGTCCAGCCTGTTGGACAAGTATACTTGGCTGGTAACATGTAAACAGCATTTCTGGTAGGCACATGGCAAACTGCGCATGGGACATCAGTGTCATGGGAACCTGATACCACCCCATTGGTGTCCTGATACTCTGATCCATATATAAAACTCCATTGCTGTGCTCCACTGACAATCTTGTTGAATTCTGGATCAAGTGGCAGACACTGTGGGTTACCACCACCTCCTTGATGTTTGTAGTGTGATCCTCCAGCTCTTCCATGGTAGACTAGCTCTGCCCCACTATCAGGACAAGAGTCATGACCCCAGCGGATGTACACTGCTCCTCCTCTGACATTACCTCCTTTAGGACCAGGAGGTCCTGTGGCTCCCTTTGCTCCAGGAGTGCCATCTAATCCTGGAGCTCCTTTAGGACCTGGTGACCCATCACGACCATTTCTCACTTGAGGCAATGTCTCCAGTTGGGTGTTGATTGGTTTATGTTTGTCCTTCCTTACTCTATGGTCACTGTCAATATCTTCGTCTGTGTATTGTTTATTCTGTGTGAATAAAAGATAACACAATGCAAATGCTCTGCAGTGAAAAACCAGATTGTTTACTGGTGTCATTTTTATAGGCCACATTGTAGGTACCTGCAGTGACCCATGAAAGACACTGCATAAAGCTATATATCAGTGTAAATAAAACTATATTTTTAAATATGAGAAATAGAGATGGCTGAAAAATAAAAGAAACAATAGTCAAAACAAGCCACACACAGAGATCTTTATTTGGACTCAATGGATATGGTAGAGACTAAGGAAAAACAATAGTTTACATAAATCAAGAGCAAATAATGATTTTGTACAATGAGTCCAAATAGAGATCTGTGTGTCTCTAAAATTCTGGCTTGTTTGACTATTATTTCTATTGTTTGTTTTTTTTTCAGCAATCTGTTTATTTTTTTACACTGGTTTGTTTACTTTTTATTCAGTGTATAGCACGTTGGTCAGAAATGTGCATTTGGGTATGGCTTCTGGTACATGTGCACACATGTGATCACAATAAGCCAAGTACACAGTGGTAGCAACAACATCGCTGCTCTGATATGAACTTGATATACCATGGTTAAAATATTGCCATATGAACAGATTGGATACTTATTAACACATAACACATTGCAATAGATCAATGGCATAGTGAACCCACAAGAAGCAAATTTGCTTGAGACTGGATGTTATCATAGCAATATGCAGTTAAAAATAGGTCATGGACATGAAGAAAGACATAGGAAGGAAATTTATGTAGTTTCCATTCCCATAAAGTGAACAGATTTTCCTGTAGATCAGTGAAATATTATAATAATCATACAGTACAGTAGTACTGTATATTAGGAATCATGAAGAACTAGGCTTTTCCAGCTAAAACCAGCCTCAATTTTCCTTCATGACAGAAAAATGTCTTCAGACCAAGCCCAAACCCTTCCAAAAAGTTTCTTAAAAATTCGGAATTAATTTATGCTGACTGACTAAATGATGCCTCCAGCCAAGCAATGGATAAAGCTATGAGCTTGATTTCTTTACTGTTCGATGTCACTTCATTCCAAGATGTGCCTTTTTTTTCCAACCACAGTGCGTAAAATACATGCATTATGAACTTGCTCCTTTGTTTTCCTTACTGACAACGCTAAGTGTCAAGTCACAATAGCATGATGCAGCCTCCCCGTGGTCGTGTTCATGCTTATTGACCGTATTTTCTGTAGCGACTGGATTGATTGCAGAGACAATTCTCATACTGTTCTTCATTAGTAACGCTGTGTAATGGGTGAAGCAAAGCAAAACATAATGGCCACCTTCCTTAGTTGATTGTTGGGAGCACATTCTAATGCAAAATGGCATCCCTGGTGCCATTCTTTTTTTTTAATGTGGTATGCACTGGCTTATTTGTCATAATTATGTTATAAAAAAAGTAAACAAACAAGTAGAAGGAAAAGTTAGAAATTTTAAGGGATCAAAGAAAAAATTTGTGAAACAAGGAAATAACTAAAAGGTGGTGAAACAAGGAAGGTTGCTTATACCTACAGATAGACTAGTGAACATTTAATCCCTAATTCAGTCTTGGTTAGACTGAAGTTTAGGGATTAAATGTCCACTAGTATATCAGCAGGTATTCCCTTGTTTTACTACTTTTTTTTCTTTGATCCCTAATCTAACTTAAAATTCCTAATTTTTCCTTCTACTTGTAACAATGTAAACAAAATAGAGGTTTGAAGCTGTCCAGGTCCAGTCATGGATTTTTTCTCCTTTCTGCACCTTTTCAAACATACTTATAATATAACAATTTTATACAGGCTGTAGGACCAGGTGTCCTACAGACCTTCAGCACTTACGCTGTAAAGCCTTAATAAATAAACTAATGTCTATTTGGTTCCACACAGGGTACTTTGATATAATAAGTCACTTCCTATGGATACAAATACATGAAATTGACAAGGAGAAAAAATCCTGACCGCCTAACAGACTCCTGTAAGCGTTCAAGCATAAATTAGATGGCTGCAGGTCCAAGGTCCAGTCATGGATTTTTTCTCCTTTCGTACCTTTTCGAACATAGTTAATGTAACATCTTTAAACAGGATGTAGGACCAGATACAGACCTTCGCCACTTGTGCTGCAAAGCCTTAATAAAATTCTTACAGATTAACTTATAAGGCTTCTTTCATAGTTGGGAAGCTTTTAAAGGTGAAGTTTAGGTGAGTGCTCTATTATGATTTAGGCAATATCAAGACACACTATCGTGTGTCGTGCGGCCCAAGAAGCCGGCGCGCCACACCGTGAGTATATTAACAGGAAGAAAGAAAACGCAATTTTCACACCTATGTAGCTCTGTGATCCCTTATCCGATTGGAACTAAATTTGCTAGAGACGTGCCGCCCAGTTAGGGGAGTCTACATACCAAATTTGAAGAAAATCGCTCCAGCCATTTCCGAGATACGAGCGAACAAAATTTCGTTTTAATTTCTTCGTTTTTTTCTTCTTCATTCGCAAAATTCGCCATAAAACACGAACGCGTACTTGGATTGGGCTGAAATTTGGCACACTTAAAGGGCTCATTAAGGAGGATCTCCGTACCAACTTTGGTAGGAATCCGATGAACATTCACGGAGTTATTACCGATTATTTGCGTAAAATAAGGTCGAAGGTCTGTCACGCCTACAGGGTAAACCCCTTGGAGGAATCAGTTGAAAATTGATATGTACATGGAGCAACCATCGTAGGAGTGCCTTTTTGTGGTTTGAAAGGAATCGGGATAAAGACCATGGAGATATGACACAAACCCAACCTGTGTCAAAATTACGCGATCGATTTTTATGAATAAAAAAACTATTAGTTTTCGTGTCTACCAGGCAAACCGCTCAGAGCAACGAGCTGAAAATCAGTATGTAGCTGGAATAATCATCATAGTAAGTTCTTGCAGTAGTACAGAAGAATCGGATTACAAATCACTGAGTTATGATTCGAAAGGCAACTACGTGCAGCAAATGTGAGATCGAGATACTCTAATAGAACAGTCACCCTAATAAAGCATTCAGCTGCATGTATAATTTACACAGTTATATTACATTGCAAGTTATTCTGTAGGGAATTCAGCTACAAACAAGTCACCCTGTAGTCAGATCAGCTAGAAGAAGGTACCTAATAGAGAGTTCAGCTACAAAGAAGCCATCATGTAGAGAGTTCAGCTCAAATAAATCACCCTGTAGAGAATTCAGTTACAAACAAATTGCCCTGTAGAGAGATCAGCTAGAAGAAGTTACCTTGTAGAGAGTTCAGTTACAAAGAAACAATCATGCAAAGAGTTTAGCTGCAAACAAATCACCCAGTAGAAAGTTCCGCTATGAACAGATCACACTATAGAGAGTTCAGTTAGAAACAAGTCATCCTGTAGAGAGATCAGCTAGAAGAAGTCACATTGTAGAGAGTTCAGTTACAAAGAAACAATCATGCAAAGAGTTTAGCAGCAAACAAATCACCCAGTAGAAAGTTCCGCTATGAACAGATCACACTGTAGAGAGTTCAGTTAGAAACAAGTCATCCTGTATTATTATTATTATTTATTATTTATTACAGGTAATTTATAAGGCTAAACAGCCTGTTACACCTGATCAACAGGTAAAAAAAGTACAAGTAGACTAATTACATACATTTATACATAGTGTTAGATGAATATTGGTCAATCAATTTCTTAAAATCATCAACTGATGCTGCACATGCTACTTCTTGGGGTAAATTATTCCATGGTTCAACAACTCTTCTTGTAAAAAAATATTTCCTGGCATCTGTTCTTGAAAAATATTTAAATAGCTTAAATGTATGACCTCTGGTATGGGTAATGGGTGAAAAAGTAAAAAAATCAGAATGGTCTATATCATACTTATCATGTAGCATATTGTAGACAGCAATCATGTCACCTCTATAACGTCTATAATGTAATGATGGCAAGTTAAGTACTTTCAATCGTTCCTCGTAGTCAAGATTTCTTATAGATTTGATCATTCTAGTTGCTTTCTGTTGGATTTTTTCTAATTTTTGGATGTCTGTTTTATAGTAAGGTCCCCAAACCAAGTTACCATATTCTAAAATAGGACGTACTATTGATTTGTATAAACATGTAAATGAATCTACAGAAATATCCGAAAAGGTCTGTTTAATAAGGCCAAGAAGTCTATTAGCCTTATTAACCACTGCCGAACACTGACTATGAAACTTGAGATTGCCATCAATCAACACCCCCAAATCCTTTTCCTCATTTACCTTAACAATGTCCATCCCATCCATCTTATAACAATATCTTGGATTAAACTGACCTATATGTAGTATTTTACATTTAGAAATGTTGAAAGGCAACTGCCACATTACTGACCATTCAATGCAAGCTTTAATATCATCTTGCAGGGAGGATATTGGGTTAGCACGACTAATGCTGGAATATATTTTTGTGTCATCTGCAAATAAAAGAACTTTATTCCTTAATAATGATGGCAGATCATTGATGAAAATTGCAAAGAAGAGAGGACCCAAGACTGATCCTTGAGGTATTCCACTTATTACATCACTCCAACCAGACATTGAACCATTCACAGAAACTCTTTGTCTGCGTCCTTTCAAAAAGTCTTGTATCCAATTAAACAGATCACCTCTAAAACCATATGCATAAATCTTCTTGAGCAACCTTTCATGAGGAACAGAGTCAAAAGCCTTCTTAAAGTCAAGGTACAAAACATCTACTGAATTACCACTGTCCAAAGTCTCTGTCCAATCATCAAGTGCACACAGTAACTGTGTCATACAAGACTTGCGAGGGAGGAATCCGTGTTGACATGGTGACATCAAATTGTTGTTAAACAAATGCTCTAACATTCCCTCACGAATAATAGATTCGAAAACTTTGGAAACAACAGATGTTAAACTTACAGGACGGTAATTACAGGGTGAAGATTTGTTTCCTTTCTTGAAAATTGGGATAATAGTTGCTACTTTCCAGTCTGGGGGTAGTCTACCCTCGCTTAATGACTTCTTAAAAATTATAGACAGAGGTATGCTTATTTCAGCAGCAGCTTCCTTCAACACTCTGGGGGGGAGCTCATCAGGTCCAGTAGCTTTGCTAGAATTTAAATCACACAACTTTTCTTTTACAATGCCTACATCAATTGATATGCCATCGAGACTAGTTACAAAGTCACGGTCTTGAAACTCTGGGATGTTATCCATGGATTCTCTGGTAAATGTGCTGGTAAAAAACTTGTTCAACATTTCCGCTTTACCTTGTAGAGAGATCAGCTAGAAGAAGTTACCTTGTAGAGAGTTCAGTTATAAAGAAACAATCATGCAAAGAGTTTAGCTGCAAACAAATCACCCAGTAGAAAGTTCTGCTATGAACAGATAACACAGACTGTAGAGAGTTCAGTTAGAAACAAGTGATCCTGTAATTAGATCAGCTAGAAGAAGTCACTTTGTAGAGAGTTCAGCTACAAAGAAACCACCATGTAAGAGAGTTCAGATGCAAACAAATCACCTGTAGAGAGTTCAGCTAGGAACAAGTCACCCTGTACAGAGATCAGCTAGAAACAAGACACCCTGTAGAGAGTTCAGCTAGAAGAAGTTACATTGTAGAGAATTCAGCTACAAAGAAACTACCATGTAGAGAGTTCAGCTGCAAACAAATCGCCCCATAGAAAGATCAGCTAGAAGAAGTTACCTTGTAGAGAGTTCAGCTACAAACAAGTCACCCTGTAGAGAGTTCAGCTAGAAACAAGTCACCCTGTAGAGAGATCAGCTAGAAGAAGTTATATTGTAGAGAGTTCAGCTACAAACAAATCACCCTGTAGAAAGATCAGCTAGAAGAAGTTACCTTGTAGAGAGTTCAGCTACAAACAAATCACCCTGTAGAGAGTTCAGCTAGAAACAAGTCACCCTGTAGAGAGATCAGCTAGAAGAAGTTACATTGTAGAGAGTTCAGCTACAAAGAAACTACCATGTAGAGAGTTCAGCTAGAAACAAGTCACCCTGTAGAGAGTTCAGCTAGAAGAAGTTACATTGTAGAGAGTTCAGCTACAAAGAAACTACATGTAGAGCGTTCAGCTGCAAACAAATTGTCCTGTAGAGACAAACAAATCGCCCTGTAGAAAGATCAGCTAGAAGAAGTTACCTTGTAGAGAGTTCAGCTACAAACAAATCACCCTGTAGAGAGTTCAGCTAGAAACAAGTCACCCTGTAGAGAGATCAGCTAGAAGAAGTTACATTGTAGAGAGTTCAGCTACAAACAAATCACCCAGTAGAAAGATCAGCTAGAAGAAGTTACATTGTAGAGAGTTCAGCTACAAACAAATCACCCTGTAGAGAGTTCAGCTAGAAACAAGTCACCCTATAGAGAGATCAGCTAGAAACAAGTCACCCGTAGAGAGTTCAGCTAGAAGAAGTTACATTGTAGAGAGTTCAGCTACAAAGAAACTACCATGTAGAGAGTTCAGCAGCAAACAAATCGCCCTGTAGAGAATTCAGCTACAAACAAATCACCCTGTAGAAAGATCAGCTAGAAGAAGTTACCTTGTAGAGAGTTCAGTTACAAACAAATCACCCTGTAGAGAGTTCAGCTAGAAACAAGTCACCCTGTAGAGAGATCAGCTAGAAACAAGTCACCCTGTAGAGAGTTCAGCTACAAACAAATCACCCTGTAGAAAGATCAGCTAGAAGAAGTTACCTTGTAGAGAGTTCAGCTACAAACAAGTCACCCTGTAGAGAGTTCAGCTAGAAGAAGTTACATTGTAGAGAATTCAGCTACAAAGAAACTACCATTTCAGCAGCAAACAAATTGCCCTGTAGAGAATTCAGCTACAGACAAATCACCTTGTAGAAAGATCAGCTAGAAGAAGTTACCTTGTAGAGAGTTCAGCTACAAACAAATCACCCTGTAGAGAGTTCAGCTACAAACAAGTCACCCTGTAGAGAGTTCAGCTAGAAGAAGTTACATTGTAGAGAATTCAGCTACAAAGAAACTACCATTTCAGCAGCAAACAAATTGCCCTGTAGAGAATTCAGCTACAGACAAATCACCTTGTAGAAAGATCAGCTAGAAGAAGTTACCTTGTAGAGAGTTCAGCTACAAACAAATCACCCTGTAGAGAGTTCAGCTACAAACAAGTCACCCTGTAGAGAGTTCAGCTAGAAGAAGTTACATTGTAGAGAGTTCAGCTACAAAGAAACTACCATGTAGAAAGTTCAGCTGCAAACAAATTTCCCTGTAGAGACAAACAAATCACCCTGTAGAAAGATCAGCTAGAAGAAGTTACCTTGTAGAGAGTTCAGCTACAAACAAATCACCCTGTAGTGAGTTCAGCTAGAAACAAGTCACCCTGTAGAGAGTTCAGCTAGAAGAAGTTACATTGTAGAGAGTTCAGCTACAAAGAAACTAGAGTTCAGCTGCAAACAAATTGCCCTGTAGAGACAAACAAATCACCCTGTAGAAAGATCAGCTAGAAGAAGTTACCTTGTAGAGAATTCAGTTACAAACAAATCACCCTGTAGAGAGTTCAGCTAGAAACAAGCTACACTGTAGAGAGATGAGCTAGAAACAAGTCACCCTGTAGAGAGTTCAGCTAGAAGAAGTCACATTGTAGAGAGTTCAGCTACAAAGAAACTACCATGTAGAGAGTTCAGCTGCAAACAAATTGCCCTGTAGAGAATTCAGCTACAAACAAATCACCCTGTAGAAAAATTAGCTAGAAGAAGTTACCTTGTAGAGAGTTCAGCTAGAAACAAATCACCCTGTAGAGAGTTCAGCTAGAAACAAGCCACCCGTAGAGAGTTCAGCTAGAAGAAGTTACATTGTAGAGAGTTCAGCAGTTTAGCTGCAAACAAATCGCCCTGTAGAGAATTCAGCTACAAACAAATCACCCTGTAGAAAGATCAGCTAGAAGAAATTACCTTGTAGAGAGTTCAGCTACAAACAAATCACCCTGTAGAGAGTTCAGCTACAAACAAGTCATCCGGTAGAGAGATCAGCTAGAAGGATCACCTTGCAGAGAGGTCAGCTACAAAGAAATCACCCTGCTTCATCTTTTCTTCTTCCTGTAGTAAAGAAAAAATGACAGGTTAAAAAGCCCTAAAGCCGGCCATAGGCCGGCTTTGGGGTATACAAATACAAAAAGAAGTAAAATCTAATCCAAAACAGCCAAGCTGTAAAAAAAGAGTGCGGCCCTGAGAAAGGCTATGGTGAAAAAAGATGTGAAATCCAAGGTGGCGGCCAAGAAATGGCTGTGATGGTAGGTTAATGGTAAAAATTTTAATAACAACAATTCAGGTGAATTTGGTGCCGCTTGGTCTTGGTACAAAATTCACTTGAATTGTCATTATTAAAATTTTTACCATTAACCTACCATCACAGCCATTTCTTGGCCGCCACCTTGGATTTCACATCTTTTTTCACCATAGCCTTTCTCGGGGCCGCGCTCTTTTTTTACAGCTTGGCTGTTTTGGATTAGATATTATTAACCATTAGCTACTGTGGTTCATTATTAAAGTGGTGTAGCATAATATTATAGTAACTTGCATTCTGTCTATGCCAATGCTTTTTTAAAAATAAGACATGTAATTGGTACTCTACCTGCCTACAAGGACCAACCCCTTAGTGAGAAACTCCAGAGTTTAAGCATTTAATTTTAGGAAATGTTTGTTTGCAGAGTACAGTATATCTTACTTTAAAATTTTGTTCATGTAAATCTACTTTCAACTGTAATTCAGTAATTTGCCTAGTCTGCTCATCAATCTTTTTGTTCTGTTCCTTGAGTAGTTCTTTAAGTTGCTTGATCTCATCTGCTTGCATGTTTACTCTATCATTCTGTCTCACAATATCCTTATCATGTTTGTTAATATGATTCATCATTTGATTCTTCAGATCATTCTGGAAGTACCAACTACCTCCAATACTGATGCACACTATCACAAGCAGTGTAGTAAATCCATCAGCATTCATCTCTTCTATAAACCAATCATATAATGTGTCATAATAAAACAAATTAATATAAGAAAATGAAAATTGAAACAGAGTAAAGATAGATCCAAAAGTGGATGAAAATAGATCCACCATTTCTTGAAGAGTAACATATATAGTGTTTTGAAATCCAGGGGCTCCTCATCTATTTATCTATCTAAATATAAAGCTGAAAAGCCATCTGTCTGTCTGTCACGCCACTTACTCACCAAACTCGGCACGAATTGACACAATCTGTGCTGATAATATAGTAATCATCATCTGGCTACTCTAAGATTGTTATCACAAGTTCATGCGTGCTTCCATTTGTTCTCTACAGCATGTAGAAGACCTAGTCTGGCGACACCTACCCCTTCACATAAGGGAGGAAGGGTCTGGTCACTCTAGCATTCAAAATTTGTAGCATGTTACAGGAAACAGGTAACACCAATCAGATTGCGTTATTAGTAATCACAAAATTTTTGTGACGTTTGTTTTGGAGCTACCATAGATACTGTAGAATTATGTAACGTGTGGAAAAGTTTGTCACGAAGATGTGTTAAGATTAAGGCTGTTTGTAGTCTACAATAGGATGTTCTATACAAGAACAAAAGATGAAGGTAGTAAAGAGCCTTGTAATTGGAACTGATATACTCGTGATGTTGCCTAAAGACACTATTGGACAACTTGGCCAATGAAATTTTCAAAGAAACCTCTGAAAAGTCAAAATTTCATTGGTGGCCAAATGAATTTTTGTTTTCATAGTATTTTCATTGGACAAATCAATGAATATAGCCAATGAAAATTCTATGAAAAATAATTTCATGGAATATTCATTGGTAAAGTTTCAATGGATTGTTTAGTATGTAAAACTGTAATGAAAATTCTTGGCCATCCATTGAAATTTGGACTTTTCAGAGGCCGGGTTTTCGAAATTGTTTTCATAGGGTTTTCATGAGGATTTTTCCGGTAGTGAGAATATGGAAAATACCTTTGGTTGTGTTTATAGCTGTTTATTAACCAGATTCAAGTACTACTTTGTGTGGGTGTTAGTCGTGCCATTCTTGCCAACATTATTGTGATGACTTTGCTTTATTACATTCCTTTGTTACAACTCCGTAATGCTAAGGGGCAGGCGCTGCCAGACTATAGAAGGCCAAATTATATTCCTTTAAAAACCGTAGCACAAACTGTCAAGTGGTAGAATACCTCACTAGTGTGTAGTAGGTCATGGGTTCAAATCCACCTGTTGGCACATTTTTTCTTTCTTTCTAAGCAGTACTTTTTTGTGCACACCTTTTTAAAACTCAACTTTTAGCTCATAGTATCTTGGCATGCAAAGCACATATCGACATGGGATTTTAATGCCAACTTGAGTGTTGTTGTAGCAAATCAATACATGCTTTTGTTTGTTCTTTATAGAGTGATGAAGGCACTGGTATAGAGAAGGATTACTGAAAAGTTGAGCTACAACCACAGACAAACAACTGTGGTGATTTGTGCACCTCCCTGAAGTTCAATACTGCTGTAGTAAATAAACAATTTTCATGATTAGGCAGGTACAACACTTAACTGTGCATCTGAAAGATAATTTTACTGGCACAATGCAGATACCATAGTTTACTGCATGTGCAATTGCTTGACTGTTTCACTAATCTTGCTTACATCCTTTCACTCTACATCTGCATAAAGGTTCACACATTATCATATAGGACATTTAAAATTAATGATGCTATTTAAACACCTGCACAGTGTTTTGTATGGCAAGAGGTGTACATGTCACTACAACATCAAACTTTTGCTTGCCACGCAGTAACTCTATAATTGCAAATTACATGTGTTGGCTTTAATTATGCATAAGTTCATTTCTCTTTTCTGACAGTAAGGTAAACGTCATGTAGAAACTGAAACTGTACTTGTGAACACCACCTGTCATGTAGGTATTGCCTTAGTTTGTATTTAACTAATCCTGCATGTTCATTATTTTACTATATATAAATACTTAAAAAATGACATAAGAATCATGTACTTTCAGGCCCATAGCCCGGGGGATTCTGAATAATCGAACCACCCTCTTGAAAGGTCCACAATTTCAGTTAAAAGGTCCAGCAAATAGGCCCATAATTTTTAGTATACAAGTCCAAATTTTCAGTAGCAAAAGTCCATTAGCTACAGTTTACTAATAAGTAGTAATATCAAGCTAAATTAAGTGCTCCGAGTAGTACTTGTAATTCAAGATCGATATACTCTAATAGAGCAGTCAACCACTCTAATAGAACAGTCACAATTACATTTTCTCTAAAAGCTGTATGTAACTACTTCATTTATTTACAAATCATAGTGAGATCATCTAAACTAGACTGAGCTTTCATCAAATTTTGGGGGGCAAGCCTCTCAGACCATGCTTCAACTCCATGCAATGTGTAAATTTCATTGCCTTAATTAAAGCACTCTTTGGCCTACTCCACTACCCCTACTGAGAGAGCGCTCATCCATATTCACTGTGACATTCCAATACATTACACAAACGTCCTAACTACAGTAGAGATACTTTGCCAGATGTCATCCATATTGTCTGGTCTTGAGCTTGAGTTTGCTACCTAAAAATTGTGTTATTTTTATTGACTAAAATGCCACCAAATTCGACCTTTTAGTATCTATTTTCTAAAAATTTCCTGGGGGGGGGGGCATTCCCTCAGACACCCCTAGACCCTGATGTAATCCTGCATTACATCATACAAAAAAAGGTCCACCTTTTCTTCTACCCAGATAAAAGTCTGGCTACGGCCCTGACTTTATAGCACTATCAACATGCATGCTACACAGCAATGCTTGATTCCCAAAGTATTATACTGTAGAATCGGGTTGTTAAGCACATGTGTCTATAAGCACATATTATTTGTTAAGCGCATACACATTTCTTTTAATTAACCATGGCTGAAAAGCGCACATGGTCAAATGCAAGGTTCAAAGATGCGACAAAGTTACACATGGACTGGAATTACTAGAAAATGAATGTCTCCTCAATCGCTTACATCTCCCTTGAGGTCTCCCTTCACTAAGTATACAGCAAATCAGCCTTCTGGATTGCAATATTCTTGTTCATTACGAAGGATTTCACCCAGAAATAGAGTCAAATATCCTTACACACTGGCGTGGTGACTGGCACGAGCTACTAATTCCTCTATTACAATGTAGTAATTTGTAAACACACCATAATTATTAATTAGGCATATGCGCCTAACAGATAGTATGATTTTTTACAAGAGTTTTCTCCAAAAATTATAAGCGCATGTGCTTAACAACCCAATTTTATGGTATTTATGTCACATTAATTGTCCTGCATGTAAAGCAGTTGTTTGTTCTTCAGCATGTTGAAGGCACTGGTAGGAAAGACTCACTGAATAATTGAGCTACATTCCTGTCAAAACCACAAACAACTTTGGTGTTTTGCATCATTAATTTGATGGGTCCGCAATCAAAAATATTGACTTTCACCAAATTACTCCCTAACCATTTCAACATATTAGGTATAGTGAAAAGTTATTATACGTACCACCAAACTGAATCTCTCTTTACGTAACAGGAATCGTGATTCTTTTCCACGCACAATTAAACAAAATTTCATGCGCTCCGCATAAAGCACATGTGTCCGCCCATACTTGGTGTATAAAATCCAGGTCCTTAGTTGGTTCAAACCCACTGCAGAAACAAATCAGATTGTAGTTGTGGGTTTGGTGCCTAGCTGCTCTTTGTAGTCAAAATGACAAAAATTACAAAAAATTGAATTCCAAGCTACCTAGCAGCCAGCAGAAGAAACGCCAACAAACCTTCAATAAATGGCAGAGAATTTAGCTATTGCTTTGTGCACAGCACAAGTTTCATAAAGATCTGCACTTTCCTTCCATAGTTGGGGTGAAGTTATTAATCATGTATATGAGTGGAAATCAGAGCAGTTTTATTGCATATGACATGTATAAAGTTAGTTGATCCATGAACTGTTATGCATGCATTGGTAGCCATAAACCAGCATTAGTGCCAGGGGCATTCACGGCTGGTGAAATCTTCTGTTTAGTCACAATCCGAAAAATCAACAAATCAATTCCTTACCACTGTGAGATGTTCCGATTGCTACATCCATCAAGAAACCTGAGGCCTTCACAGAAATAGTATCTGACAAGATGCAAATTTTGTTTTTAAAGTTTTGTGCTCCACACAAAGAACCAGCAATGAAACTTGCTACTTAGTCAGATCTTATCTAAACTTGTTTTAGTTAAAACGCACAGCAGTAGCAAATGATTAGTTGGATTCCTGGCACATGGCTACTTTCTCTGCCCTACCATCCAAGACAAGAAAAGTCAACTCTTCTTTGGCAGTGTTGTGATAAGGTGTATAATCTGTCTATTTGTTGTCAGTCTAGTAAGGATCTGAGACTTTTCACCAAGCGTCAAAATTTTCTGCAACATTAAGGAAATATATCAGGACTTCCAGTGCTCTGCAGCCACCAATGCATGCATAGATGTAACACAGTTCATGAATCAACTAACTTTATACATGTCATATGCAATAAAACTGCTCTGATTTCCACTCATATGTGTGATTAATAACTTCACCCCAACTATGGAAGGAAACTGCAGATCTTTATGAAACTTGTGCTGTGCACAAAGCAATACCTAAACCATCTGCCATTTATTGAAGGTTTGTTGACGTTTCTTCTACTGGCTAGTAGGTTGCTTGAAATTCAAAACTTTGTAATTTTCAACATTTTGACTACGAAGAGCAGCTTGGCACCAAATCCATAGCTACAATCTGATTTGTTTCTGCAGTGGGTTTGAACCAACTAAAGACCTGGAATTTATACACCAACAATATGTGTGCTTTATGTGGAGTGTGTGAAATTTGTTTAATTGCATGCAGAAAAGAATCGTGATTCTTGTCATGTAAAGAAAGAGAGATTCAGTTTGATGGTACATATAATAACTTTTCACTATACCTAACATGTTGAAATGATTAGGGGAATAATTTGGTGAAAGTCGGTTGTGTTTTGATTGCGGACCCTAGTATAGGTTGGCATATAAAATATAAATAATATAATAACAGAAATCAGGACAAAAGGAGTGCAAAAATAACAAAATAATATTATAGGTAGGGGTGGCGTGTATTTGCTGGGCCCATGAAACAGCTAATCAAGTTGACATACATGGCCTAAAGAGCTCCTCTCACCCACTCCAGGCAAGGTGGCCGGGTAGCTTTTATCAAAGAAACATTGCTTTTCTTAAACTATCTAGTTACCCTCCAGAGGGGGAGGTTCTGAAGAACTGCCCTCTTGGAAAAAAAGTCCACAATTTTAGCAAAAAGGTCCACAATTTTACCAAAAAGGTCCACAATTTTAGTATACAAGTCCAAATTTTCAGTAGCAAAAGTCCATTAGCCACTAATAAGAAGCTAAATTAAGTACTCCTAGTAACTCATTCAGAGAAACTAAATTAAGTACTCCTAGTAACTCATTCAGTGCTTGTATTAAATGTAATACAAGATCGAGATACTCTAATAGAGCAGTCAACCACTCTAATAGAACAGTCAAAATTACATTTTCTGTATGTAATCACTTAATTTATTTACAAAAACATAATTGAGATTGTCTAAACTTGAGCTTTCATTAAATTTTGATGGACAAGCCCCTCCATGCAGAGGCTGTGAATAGAATCCATGCTTCAACTCCATACAATGAAATTTCATTGTTTAAGACTTCAGCTCCATTGCCCCTGTTGATCATGACAGAGTGCTCAATCTTTCCCATTCTTATTCACTGTGACATTCCAATATATTATATTTAGACACATGCATGTACTAGGGCTGAAACGGATAGCAATTATTACTATCCGGATATCCCAAACAAAATCTTTCCGGATATCCTATGGATAGTGACATCATCACTTACTACAAAAACTCTGTATATTTTATTGTGAACATGCTTGTTTTACTAGTACTTTAGAATAGAAACAAATGTAACATTAATATAAAAATCAAGTTTGTAGTAATTTTAATTGTGGAAGCTATATGTATCAAGGAAGTTTTATCATAGAATTGCTTTAATTTATTAGAAACTATCCTGATGGTTTCAAATTACTATCCGGATAGTACATTATTATCCAGATATCCGGATAATACGGATATCTGTTTCAGCTCTAGCATGTACAGACGGTATAATTACAGTAACAGTAGAGATGTTTTTCCAGATGTCATCCATACAGCTGTTACCTAAATTGTTATTTTTTATTGACTGAAATGCCATTAAATTCAACCTTTTCCAAAAAATTTCCTGTGGGCATGCCCCCAGACCCCCCTAGTTTCAGCTAGTCTGACGTAGCCAGACCCTCGGCGTAAGGCGAGGGTCTGGTGACTCTAGCATACAAGACTTGTACAGCTGGAATTTAACTGTCTTGTAGGTAATTATATTCACAGTTAAGTAGAACCCTGGAATCCTCAACAATTCCCGCAACATCGTCTTGAATATCGTTAAGAACCCTGATAAATGCCTGATGAATAACATCATGAGCAAATGCTGCAGTCTGATTGGTGCTGTACGCATAGAGGCAGCTGCACAAGTCTTGTATGCTAGAGTCACCAGACCCTCGCCTTACAGCCTTACGCCGAGTGTCTCGACTCTGGCTACGCCCGGGGGCCACGCCAGACTAATAACTGTGCGCACACCATAGACACATAGTACAAATCTGAATCATACCATATAAAAAGGTTCACTTTTCTTCTAAAAAACCAAGATAAAAGTCTGGCTACGGCCCTACCTTTCAACCTTCTTTGGGGCCAAGTTTGGAGCTACGAGTCGTGCCGGCGCGAGCCGTGATCGAGGCGAGCCGGATCAAGGACTGAGAAAAAGCCCAACCAAAAGGATGTCACCTGACCTGGATGCGAGACTCTAGCTGATTGGGAAATAGCAAAACTTATTTCAACAAGGAACAAGGCAGTGAAGGCACTGGCGTGCAGAACTGCCCGCCCTTGATGAACTCAGGCCTGCCAACCTGGAAAGTAAAAAAATCTTGAGATTTCTGTACCTTTATTGTAGTATTGCAGTGTGTAGTAAAAAAAAACTGGTAGATGCTATGCTGAGACCAAAAAAAAAAAAAAAAAAAAAAAAAAAGGTCTCGACTTTTCTCAAAAACCGTGAGATTCGATCTGCTGTCCTTGAGCAGGGTAGTGAAACCGTGAGACTCACGGTAAACCCGTGAGAGTTGGCAGGCCTGTGAACTGAGACGAGGTGCCGATTTAATACTAGTCTACTACTGCGTATACTACCACAGATAAATGATACGTGTGTACTACTAAAGTGATCATTTTACCTTCAGTTACTGATGTTGTGATCGCGGAGTCCGATCCTGAGTGAAACCTCCAAGGTGTTGACTAGTTCCTGTCAGCTGCACGTGATCATGATTATGAGTTACTGGGTCAAGACAACTCGCAAGACAACTAGGCTGGTGTGGTTGCAAAGTATTATTATTAGGCATTCCAGCCTGATTTTTAAATTTTGGAAAAATGGACTTTTTATATGCTCAATAGATAGAGTGTTGATTGCCGATCTCAGAAATATATAGTTTGTTGGGTTGGAATTAGCTACTTTGGCATGCACAGTGCTTTAAATAGGTACATTTTTCTTCGGGGCTCCCCATACATTTTAAAGGGAAAAATGACACAGTTGAATCAGGAAGCCATCTAGCAATCTGGACTGTCTTGAAACTGCAGTTACTTCTAGCTACAAGTTTGTACATGTAATGAGAGTAACTTCAGGTCTTATTGGATCTCAGCGATCTTTGTATGCTTTGTGGTGAGCAAATATGTTTCACCTACTGCACACTTCTCAATACAATGGTGTACGTATACCATAGGCAGGTGGCTATCTCAAGTAAGTAAAAACATCAAGTTAACAACTTATAAAGGTAAACAACTAAAGTGGAGGTGCCACAATGATGCAACAATACCTAAGGTGGAGTTGTGGTTTCAATTACAGCATTGTTATGCCGACTTTGAAATGGTTTGTATTTTTCGAGCTGATGACACAGCCATCAGAAAATTACTCTGGAGCTGAAAATCGCTAACCCAAGTGAAGTAACTAAGCACCAGTGACTACCTTCCACCAGACAGTACATTTTAAAGTATTCTACATACATTACAAGGCTATTACAAAACAACACAAAACTTACTTATATGTAATGCACACTACAAAACTAAAATTTGCATGATGATCATCGTGTGAACAAACCCCATAGTGACTTTCATCCCTATTGGAGCTTGGACTATGGAGCAATCCCAAGTTAAATGCGAGTTGTTATTTTGTGCCAGGGTTCTATTGGGGAATATACGGAGAATTTTTTTATTTAAAAATCTTGGATACTGGAATGCCTATTATTATTATCATTACTGTGATAACTCAAGTTTGCTGACAACGCTAAACTTTACCATACTATTTCCAATCCAACTGACATTCAACTTTTACAAATTCATTCTATCAATGGTCTACAAACTGGTTACTGAATTTTAGTATGCATGTTGGCAGGTGCCATTTTGATGATTACTCTTACTTTATGAATAATTACCTTTACGCACTGTTTATCATGAGAAAGATTTAAGAGTGCTAGTGGATGGTGAGTTGAAGTTCTGAATCACCAGCATACTGCGTTTGTTGTAGCCAAGGCAAATCATCTACTGGCCATTATTATTAAGTCATTTGTTAATTTGGATACTGTCATGCTTCCCTTACTATACAAGTCCCTATACTGGAGTGTGCCAACACTGTTTGGGGTCCCTTCTTTTCTACTGATCAAGTTATGTAGAAAAGGTACAAAGACATGCCACTCGCATGGTCTCAAGTTTAAGGAATTTACCTTATGAGGAACTGCTAAGGGCTCTTGGTTTGCCATCATCACCGTAAGAGAGGGGTCATGATTTTAGTTTATCAAATTTTTCATGGTTTAATTGATGTCAACCCCTCATTCTTACCTGCATTAACTGATATCACCCAGGGTCACAACTATAAGATTTTCAAGCCTCACACCAACTGTAGTTCAAGATCACGTTTCTTCAGCAATCGAGTCATAAATGACTGGAACAATTTACTGTATACTGTTATTAATGCTCCAACAATCAGTAGTTTTAAGTTTCTTTTAGATGAACATGAAACAATTGATTTATGTTTGTAACTAATTTTTTATTTATGATTTGTAGCTAATTGATTATTTTTCACTGTAATTTTTAGCTGTGCCTTTAACATGTAATTACTAATACTAATAATAAATACACTAGCTATAAAGTAGCTATGGACATGCCGGCAGTTAATTGTTGTTACCAGATAGTCTGTTACTGGTAAACTGCTATATATAAGTAGATACTACTTCAACTGTTTCATTTTTATTCTCTTGTAGCATTAAGGAAATGGTTCATGATCATTCGGCTCTTGGTTAGATTGATTGATTGACTTTTGTCAGTTTAAACTCATGACATTCAGCATAGCCGTTCTTCCATGCCAGAGTACATAAAAGCACACAAAGATAAACCAAGTACAAAAACGAATAACACACAAAAATGACAAATACAAAACAACAAGAAGTTAGGCAATTAAATATAGCTACACACCACTGAACTACTGCTATCTTGGCTGATCACCTCACTTATAATGTCTACTTTATAAATGAAAACTCTAGTTTAAATCTGCTCATAAATAATTTTCATAGATCTACCAATAGAAGTATAAGATTGTTCTAGAACATTATTCTGTGTATGTTCTATTAGAAGTCCTCAAAATAATGTACACTCTATTAGAGTATTATTACCATGCAAGAAATAACCTACTATTATTAATATACAATAATATTACCAAATATAGCATGCAATACATACAATACATTTGTAAGTCTGTTTTCGATAATCATCATTGTGTCTATATAGAAAAGAAGAAATGTGAGTTAAAAGAAATGCCAAAGTCAGCCATAGGTTGGTTTTGGGGCCTTATAAAGTAGAAAAAGAAGTGAAATCCACACAAAATAGCAAGAATGGTGTGGTCTTAAAAAGCCTGGGTGAAAAATGTTGTGAAATCAAAGGTGGCAGCCAAGAAATGGCTGCAATGATGTTAATGTTATTAGTGGGTGTGTGCATTGTTAGTATTAACATTATTGCAGCTATTTCTTAACTGCCATCTTTGATTTTACGACATTTTTCACCCAGGCTTTTAAGGCCACATCATTTTTTCACAGCTTCACTGTTTTTGTGTGGTTATTTTTAACAAGAGTTCATAATATATAATCATGCTGAGGAGAGTATCCTACCCCTATAGAAGAGCATATTGCAAAGTTATGATGTAACATTTCCAAGTTCACTTGTTTCTCTTTGTATTAA
This sequence comes from Dysidea avara, assembly GCF_963678975.1. NCBI lineage: Eukaryota > Metazoa > Porifera > Demospongiae > Dictyoceratida > Dysideidae > Dysidea > Dysidea avara. The sequence goes on along the minus strand of NC_089284.1, from coordinate 2,372,936 downwards.
TGATGTCATTAATTGAACATAATATCAATTGAATGTGTGCCTAACAATATTGCTAGCAACCGAACTACTCAAGCTTTCAGCATTTCTCACTGCACTACAAGCGTGGGCTTAGACAACTGCATAGGATGCCAGGCCATTCATAGAATATGGCTTTCCTGAGTGGCAAAATGCCAACATTTTTTGTACTTTTACAGCAGTTCATATGTCACGAACCACATCACCTTGTCGTTTCATTGTAACTTCCACGATACACCCTTCTACTGGGGTATACAAGAGTAGAATACTCTCCTTTACATAAGGGTGCACATCAAGTCAATTAGTTTTGTAAACTGATGATAGACTGTTGATTTATATGCTGTGTGTGTCATGTGCAGATTCTGCAGAGGCTGTTTGCTGACATGCAACGATACAGTCTTTGCTAGCAAGTGTTACTATCTCACCATTGAGTGGGACCCTACCATCACTACCATTCTGCCACTGAATGTGTGAGGACTCAAAACAAAAGTATAGAAATACAAGGAATCATAATAATTATTAAATTTTGGGTATCTAGTTCTTTCCTAGTGTGGAAAAGTACCACCTAGCTCTTTGCGCATATACATGTACTTGGGATATGTAGCACATTTCTTAGCTTTTCCTCCCAAAAACTGAAGTACTCATTGTTTGTTCCTCTCGACATTCATCCATGGACTGCTTATTATTGTGCAGATCTACATTCAAATTTTTCATAGTTTGCTTTTCCCATTTTTCACACAAGTTACCCAGCATAGAGCAAGCACTGATAATCATTAATTTTCGTGGATGAAAATGTTGCGGACAGTTAAGCAACCGTGAAATCTGAATCCCTCAAAATTTAGTAGATCATGAAGGCATCAAACAGACCAGGAGATTGACCGTCAAAGCTCGTTGGCATTAGTACAACTAAAACTCCATCGCTTAGCAATGGAGATCATTAGCTGAAGTATAAGCGTAGTACTTCTTTAATATCCTAAACCTGAGAACTTGTGTTACATTGCTTAGTCACCATGTATAAAATGTTCTTACAGGATGTGTAAAAGGTGTCAGAAAGTTAGTAAATGGAGACTTCCACTGTAGTATTGGTCAGTTACAACTGAAACTTGTGTGCGTGTGTTTCATTAGTCATTTTCATAGGTTTTTCATGATCATGTAAAGAAATTTCAGTTTATCAACAACTAATGGACCAAGTCTTAGTTCTCTCAGACCACAACATTCCACCAAACAGTGTAGCACACGAAGCATTTCAAAATGTGTTACACCAGTGATATTACCATCTTACGGATCAACTGAGGGAACGGTGTGCTTACTCAACATTGTCAAGAGGAACAAATTTGAAATTTAGTAAAATAAATAGTTGGTGTTAAATGCTACTGCAGAGAATCTAAAAGTTATCTGTATCAAACAGAGAAGAGTATGTTATGGAAGCATAAGACAAAAGTGAAGTAGTGCCAGTGTCAGTGACACATGCAGTGTTTACAAGTGATACTGATCTCTTCCACAAAATGGAGAGATTGCAACATTGTTTTAGTTGTTAGACTATTCATTACAGAACTTTTATAATGATATGCCTAATTATAATAATGTACATGTATTTGAAATTGTAATTGTGTTTGTTGATGTTAAAATTAGGAAGTGAAACAGGATTTAATCATGCTGATTTCTGCTACAGTTAATTTGATTTTGACTCCTATGATGTACATTTTTTGTACAGAATTCCAGAGACCCTCAACATTTTGTTCCGTAAGAGGAATGCAGGAAGTTCAGTAGTTTGTTCAGCAATCATGTTTATGAACAAGCTGGGTCCTTCTTCCAAGTTCTCTTCAAAAAATATAGGATATCTTCCATAGAATATATAGTCTTTAAGTTGGCAAGGCCACAAGAGCACTGTACAGACTTACACTGAACCCATAGAACTTTAACTCTAGGAGGTAGATATGAGGCAAAGCTAGCCTAAAAATTGTTAGCCAGCCATTGTGACCATCTTGTGCTGACATCATTATTTTTAAAATCTGCATGCCGAAATGGTTGCAATTGGTTTCCAAAAATCAGGTCACATTTACTGGAGGCATTTACAAGTACTTGTGAAGTTGGTAATTGACAGTTACTTGGAATGTATATACCACATTACCACTCCTACAAATGGGCAGTGTAATAGTTACCACAATAAATAAACAAATGGTTAGCTATATATATTGGTCTGATCATATATATGCGCATAGTTCCATGTAAAGTGTGAACAGTGCTCAGTTTTAAAATGAGATATATTGTGTATTATGAGACTAAGCATTTCAAATTGGATGTACCTCCTGATGAAGATGTGAGGTGGATTAAGAAATTGCTAAGAGAAAAGATTGGCTGTGACACTGGTGAAAAACTAGTCCTCCATCATGGTAACACAGAACTGCAAGATAACTGGGTATTGTCTAAACTTGCCTGTTCAATTCCATCTGGCTCAGTGATCCACTGCTCCTTCTGTAAGAATAAAATAGATATTGAACTAGAGTTAGAGTATTCTGGCAAAAGGCATTCAATTTTAGAGGAGTTTTATCAAGCTAATACTGTCTATGACCTCAAGTGTGAGATACAGTACTGTCTAGGCTTCCCCATTAGCTTGTTCACTTTGTATTTTAGCAATCAAAAGATGTATGATACCCAGTTACTAAGTGAGTTCAACATTTATGCACCAGCTACCATTGTCTTAGCATCTTGGAAAGGATGGAACAAGTTTCTCTGGTGTGCTACAGAGGGTAGAATGAAGCAGTTGGCCAACTGTATGGAAAGGGATAGACTTGTATGTAAGTACCAACAGAGGGTAGCCATGTTCATTGCAGCACATCACAATCATGTGGACATGGCATCACATCTGCTCCAACTAGGTGTATCATGTAATAGACCAGTTGGAGTGCATCCCAGTAAATCATGGTGTGAACTTCTGCAGAAACCTCATCCTGAGTTGGTGACACCGATCTTTCATGCAGTAGCCAAAGGCAACCTTGATGTGGTGCGACTCTTCTTGGAAGATAAACCAGATCTGCTCCTGAATGTAAATTCTGAAGCAAAAAGTTTGATAGACATTGCAATAATGTATGGACACCACAAATGTGCAGAGTACATGAGGATGGTCAAATTACGGACTAGATCTACACAGTTTACTAAGTACAGCTACACCTGGAAGTTGATAGTGCGGTTGATTTATTGGAGGAGGATTGCCAGTGGAAGAATAAAGCCTTTCAAACTGAACAAGCACCACAGAAAAATGAGACTCAGTGCTTTCACAAAGAGAGGTATGTTTATAGATGGGATCCATGACAACCGGATGGGAAGTCCTCAAAGAAACAATGTGCAAATAAACAAACAGAAATTCCACAGTAAATCACTTACATCTGCTGATTCTAAACCAAACATAGTTTCATCTTTAAGTAATGTTGACAGAACATCACCTTCCAGCCTCAGACTACCATCAATTTCCTCCTCACCACTAACCAGCAGAAGCTCATCATTTTCTAGCCCTACACTTAGTTGTACATCTGCAGAAAGTGTTTCCACCGTAAGCTCACTGGATGATGATAGTGAGTATTTAGCCAACCTTCCACCATTAAGAGAGGATTCAACTTCACCTCTCGATAGAAGTGGGGCTGCCCCCACTATTAGAGTTAAAAAATATGACCAGTTTTTGTTTGAAAAAGAGAACAGTGACTGGCTTTACAGAAAACATGCCTTAAATGAGCCCTTGTTTTCCTTGGCATTGCGGTGCATGGAGACTGCCAACATGAGCTGCCACAAAAGATCATGGATGCGACAGTTACAAGTGGCCGTATCACTGGGGAAAAGTAACGTTATGCAGCCAAGAATAGCCACCACCAAATTTCAAAATGTGACCCTTGGTTAATTTACAATTATTGCAATATCAAAGACATTATACAGCATTTAACGTATCTACACAACTTTTACTATAGCTGAAGCTGATGATAAAGAACTATAAACTACATAGCAAGGTCAAATACAACATGCGTATATACACACTCTTACTTAAACTTTTTTTAAATTTAGTTTTTATAAATAGTTGTATTTGAGAAATACAAACCCTTAGACTAGTATATAGTACAAAAAAAAAAGAAAACACACTATCACTCATGTACAATATACGTATATGTAATTAATTTTACTATGCATTACAAAATGAAACAAATTTAATTAAATTTAGAGAAATTCTATAATTAAAATGCTAGACTACTGCACGACACATCTGTCATCATCAGTTCCTTCTTCACTGTCAGAATCCTCATCGTTCTTAGCTCCCTTAGTGACCTTTGAGAAGAACTTCTCATGGTCAAGATTTTGCCTCTCATAAAACAGCAGATAAGGGGAATCTCCTAACACCTTATCTTGAGTAGTTACCTGTGCATCAGCAAGCCATGTAATAATATACTTTTAGTTTATAGAGATGTGATGTGTGTGCACGTACACGGAGAAGTAATGTAAACAGACTATACATGTGTGATCTTGAAATGCGAGTCTCTTGCAGCTTATGGCCTAGGATTTGGTGAAGCTATATTTTTATAGCCCAGGCAAAAAAAAAGAAAAAAAAAAGAAAAATGCATAGAGAATTTTATTGCAAAAACTGTTTTGCCTTCTAAATGGTGCCCTGTAGTTTGCATGTGATTTTTAGTGCTACATCATAGAAGAGTACATGACCAAGACTGCACATGATCTACATGTGTTGCAGACTACAAAAATTAAGTAGTAGTGTCAATGGACGTTGAGTTACACACTTACTTACCTTACAAGAGCTATCATTGTAGTAATACCATTGACCATTAGGGTTCTTAGCATAGGATATATAATGACCTCCTCCGAGTACACCTGTGTGACTCTATACAAACAGGTTACTGTAAAGTATGCTACAATCATTGTGTGTGTGTACTCACTGCTATAGCATAAAGGTTGTAAGTGATTGGTGAGTTCAGTCTAGCAACTGAAATGGCTTTTGCTGAAGCAATTTCTGCTGCAATCTCTCCATTCTGTGGAAGATCAGAATCACTGCCACCACTTGTAAATACTGTATCACTGCCAGCTGCTACTGGTAGTGGTGGTACTTCTTCACTTTCATCTTGTGCTTCTGTACCATCCATAGCAAGCTGCCCCTCTGTGTAATTATTGTCCTCAGAGTTAAAATTTAGATTCTCTGCAGCAGCATTTAACACCAACTGTTCATCTCCTGCACTGTCTTCCAAATTCATTTCTCTTGACAACGTTGAGCAAGCACTATTTCCTTCATTCTGAATTAACAAGTTACACATACTACCAGTTGATCCACGAGATGGTAATATCGTTGGTGTAGCACATTTTGATATGCTTGGTGTGCTACACTGGGAACCATGGTAAGATTCAGTAGAATTATATTCTGGACAGTCCCGATATGCTAGTGGGTTAAACGTATCAGAGAAATTGACGTATTGCTGTGACTTGGTCCACTGGTTGTTGACAAACTGAAATCTCTTTAGATGCACAATCTACACAATGAACACTTCACTTATGAAATACACAACACAAATTTATAACTGACCAGTACTGGCGGAAGTCTCCATATTTCAAGCCGTTTACCAACTTGTTGATGTTTCTGACATCTTTTACACATCCTATAAGAACATATACATGGTGACTAACAGTATAACACGAGTTCCCTGGTTGAGCTGACAACAAAACATACCAGGCCAGTCTCATACATATCAACTACCATGGGAAGGAGGTAAATCTTACCATGTTTCATTTTCTCCTAGTTTCTCCTCTTTTGTGAATGCATTCAGACAGTCATAGAGGTCGATGGGCTTCTCAACAACCTCCCTGGCTTGTTTGATGCTTTCATGATCTATTGGCTACAAAACAATACGCAATCCATGTTGTACTAGCATGCTACAACTTGTGAGGATTGTTGTACTTGTAAAGAATGACACAAGGAGCAATAAGCACAAAGTTCTTTAGTTTTGCAGGGATGTACAGTTAGGCTAAGAAAAATATGTCCAAAGGGAACTTTAAAACCCAACTAATGAGATTTTAAATTTCTTATTGAATTATTCTGTTTTGGATCTTCAGAGAAATTGATGGTGGAGTAACTGATGCATTAAAATTAATTCAGTCTCAATCCTTCTACAGTTTGTGTTTACTAAAATGTACAATATATTGGAGAATACTTAAAATCATCCATGGCCTAGTATCATTCATGTGCAGGTAATGTAGGTATGTACAAGGTGTATAGAACAGTCATTTATCCAATGATATACTTACACGTTCAAGGGCAGATTGGTAGCGAATGTGTCTGACAGTAGGATCCCAGTCAATGGCGAGATAGTCGCACTTGCTAGCAAACACTGTATCGTTGCATGTCAGCAAACAGCCTCTGCAGAATCTGCACACAACACACACACACAATGCAAAACAACAGTGCACCATACTAGAATGGAGGAGTATGGTTTGTCTAGGCTTGTAACTGAGAGGGATTTAGTAACAGCAAACAGAGTTGGGGGTAACTAGTTACTTTGTAACTAAGTTACATAACTAGTTACTTTGTAACTAAGTTACATAACTAGTTACTTTGTAACTAAGTTACATAACTAGTTACTTTACCAAGTAACTAGTAATATAACTAGTTACTTTACCAAGTAACTAGTAATATAACTAGTTACTTTACCAAGTAACTAGTAATATAACTAGTTACTTGCTTTGTAACTAGTTACAACTGCCTGACAAGTAACTAAGTTACAATAGTAACTATAGGTAATTATGCTTTAAAAACAAGAGCACTTCAATTTTTGTGCTATAGCCACATTAAGTAAACACTGTCTGTGTACTTTTCTTCATGATTCAGATAGACATAACAGTTGAAACTGAGCCGAAATGGCTACAGAATTGTTATTTTCAGAAAGCGTGCATATAATTATTATATATAATTCTCTTCTCCTTTGCTCTGGGCAAAATAATCATGTTACAAAAGTTAATAAACTTATTTATGAAAGTAACTAGTAACTAGATACTTACTATAACTGTAACCAAGTTACATGGGGATAAAAGTAACTAGTAACTAGTACCTAGTTACTTTTCTGAAGTAACTACCTCAACTCTGACAGCAAACACAGCAAACATTTTGTTCCTACCAATACTTAGGTATACAGTAAATACTGGAGTTGGAAATACCAAACCTGACATGTATCATTACCTTACCTGTACCATGGACACTGTGAACAAGACAAGCCATCTCTGGCGACCATCTTCAGTGTGAAGGGAAATTCAGGCTCATCAGTTGACCTATAGTAAAATAGCAGGGATAATAAACAAAACATATTGTAGAAAGAACAGAAGTGCATCATACTAGCTGGGCAGTACCACTGTATTTATCTAAATACACTAGGAATCTTACGTACTTTACAAGTTTGGGAACGACCAGTCTCTTTATCTGTCTCCACACCTCCTTGTAGAGGTTATAGTGTGTAGAGCTTGTTGCACATGGGACGATGACAGGGATGCCAAACAGGTTGGGACGTAATTTGTGTATTGCAACCATATAGGAGCTCTCGGAGTCAAGCTACATGAAGTATTAACACAAACACAGTCATCTTAACAACATGCCTCATGTACATTATGTTTAAAGTCTATGGGAAAAGTTTAGTATAGTGGGTTAACCATTAAACCAGCATAGTCCAGAAAACTGGGTATTTATATATAACTAGTATTTTTAATTTAAAAATGAAGTAGGAATCTATGCAATAAAAGTAGTGAAACAAGAGATGAATGATGGTATTACAGCATAGCTCGGTGGGAAAGTCCCTACTTTGGCACATTAGCTATAATGCCAAAGTAGGGAGTTTCCCACTGAGCTATGCTGTAATACCATCATTCATCTCTTGTTTCACTACCTTTTATTGCATAAATCCTTACATCATTTTTAAATTAATAATAAACTAGTTTGTTTAGTTTTGTTGTAGCACAGGTAGCTACAGTGTAACTTGTGACTGTTCTATTAGAATATCACACATGACCGTTGTATTAGAGTATCTCTAGTCAGCCAAGGGGTGTGCAGCTAACTAGACCAATAAGGGGTGAGATCATCTTGTTTACTGTTAAGCAAATAGCTAGATAGTTTAGAGGTGTGGTCTCCATACTCTATCACTATTAGTCCACCTAGATGGGTGTGATCGCGAACCTATCGCGAACGGGATCCCAATTGTAAAGTTGCAGATATCTAGCTTGCATATTAGTAGCGCTGGTACTGAAGCACTTCTGAAATGCAGTTCTGAAATAATTCTGTAGCGTCTAAATATGCTGCTGAAAGAAAGTGTTAATACGGAAAATTAATGCCTTGATATGATATGGTTTCGTTGGATGAAGAAGACAAACAGCCTAAAAGAAAAGACTAGGCGCAGAGGGCCTACACTCGCCAGAACCCCAAAAGGCACATCCCACTGGTGATTGTGGTGCAAAATGGTGGCCGTGTGCTGCTTCATTTGGGCTCTAGCCTTGCAACTGCGTCAGTCAATCAGGCAGTGAGACTAAAATTCGAATTTTGGCAATTTTTAAAAATTCTTTATCCGGCCACCTGTAAGTGTTTTGTTATATATTATATGGACTTGTACTATTCCGTAAAGGTGATTTTTGTAGTGTAAGATGTCTCTAGGACAATTTTCAAAGGCAGAATTTTAGATAGCACGCAAAATTTTTGGGGCATTCCCTACTTAAATGGTGCTACTGTACTGTTTGATAAATACGGGTACCTTGCACAAAGCACTGTAACTTTTGAAGCATCTATCCTATGGATATGCAATTTACATCATTCTATACTTGTGATGTAACAAGGGTTAAAATGGCCCCGTAGGGTTTTACCCTAATGCTAAATGGTGAGGTCAAAACTAGCCGTGTAAATAACCTTTCAGTAAGGAAACGTGCAAACCCTTTACATAACTTCATGGTGGTTGATCTATATCACCTTGCAACAAGTTCTGATCACTTCACCTTTATCAGGCCAAATATAAGTCACATGAGTAAACCTACAATTGAAATTAAACACATGCCAAGAACTTTGAAACACAGAGATGCGACTTGCTGTTGTTCAACGCTTCGTATCAAGTAAGCCACTGTAGTTAGTGTTCATTTAACCTTCAACAAGCAGCCCAATGAACAGCCTTTCAATCAATGTGGAGTCTTAGGCTACAAGAATTAAGCATGTGTGCCCATTCTGTGTTAACACGCATTACCCAAAAGTTCTTTGTGGGTTTAAGGGTTAAGTTATTTACTTGTGAGCTCCCCTATTACACAGCAGTAACTGTTACTATAAGACAATAATAGTTTGATGTAGGCGGTGCAAACACAACATCTAATAATGCTGTTAAGTGCACTAACCATTTTCCTATGCATTGCTACCACATATAATCCACTTCCAATAGAAGTAGATGGTACAGCAGCGAACGGTGCTTGGGATGACTTCTCCTGTCCTCCTCCTGTTGTAATTTGTTGATCCCCTGAAGTCTTGGCCTTTTCTTCAGTGGTAGCTGCAGTGTCTTCTTTCCTTCTTTCGCCTTGTGCTTCAGAATTAGTTTTGTCCTCTTGTGTTTCTGTTTTGTGTTCTCCTTCTTCACCATTGTCTATTGGCTTTACATCACCCTCTTCTACATCATGTGAGCTCTGTTGGGGATCATGTGAGCTACTCCCTTGGTGATCAGGTGAGCTGGATATGGCATCATGTGAGACTTCGTCAGCAGCATCATGTGATCCACTAGGAGCGGTAACTTCTTGTGTGTCAGTCTCTACAGTAATTGTAGGTCCGATATCTTCTGTCTTGGCATTTAGTTCTTTTAATTTCTGCATCCTAAAAACCAGAGAAATGTCAATCACTGTAAGTTGTTGGTCTGATTTCTACAGTGACCACCTCACTACAGTTTACTATACTGTAATAATACATGTTCTTGAGTTACCAGATATTATTGTACTACAGCAGCTTCAGCACTTCTTGCAATTTCGTACAAAATATGTAGTGTGGTTGTGCATTGGTGCCATAATTGGCTGTTCTTGGAGTGCTCCCTACCAATGAGAATTGTCACATGTACAGCAGCCTGAGGCATAATTTTGGTACCCACCAGCATTGCAGTACCAGATAAATCACGTATAAAAACACTCATACAACATTTCGTACGAAACTGCAAGAAGTATATAATAAAACTGCTGTACAAGGAGTGGAGGGAAAGCTGCATATACCTTGCAAAAGTATCTGGACTATCCATCCTGCTCACAGGTTGGGGGGCAGGTGGTTCAGGCACTTCATATGCATACAATGATCCACCAAAAATAGCTGAAGATATCTTGGTTGTGTCTCTGAGCCAAGTCTAAACAAATAGACAATAGGAATTTTTATCAGTCAGGCAGCAACATACCCTAACGTAAGCCGCCATCACTTCACACAGTTGCAAACAGTGTACAGGGATGCCACTCAGTTCAGACAATGACTTCTTCAAGTTGAGATATTTGTGGTCCATCTCTTCTCGTAATGAGTACCGTACTGGAGTAGTGCCATCCAGCCGAACAACTGCAGCAAAACCAAAACAACAATACAACCTCAATGACTCTGTACACTTTAATCTGATTGTATGTGTCTTTGCAGCAGTAATCCTACTTTGGTTCTATATGGGTTTGTACAGAATATTTTCATTACCGTCACTGCAAAACTAGGCTCACAGCGAGCAAATGTTTCTAGTACTGAACTACGTATACAGCAAGTAGATATGATAGCTACAGGTTAAGACACCACTTACCAATCACTTCCAGGTTGACTTTGCTCTCCACTGGCAGTGGTAGGGAGAGGAACGTGAATGGATCAAACTTGACACTTGTGTATCCACAAGTGAGACAGCGTACTTTTGACTTCAACTAATGGTAAAAAGATAGTCAATAGTACGCATTTGCAATGGTGGTATATTATCATATTACAAATGGTGATAAATACTGTACCTGGCCTTGAAATAAATCTACTACAATAGAATTGTTTCTTTCCAAATGATAGTCCCATGCCTGTTACCAAGGTAACAAAGAATTTAAATTTTATTGTATAACTCACCTCATTGGCTACAATTTCATCAGGTCGGCCATTACTGTCTTGTAGCTCTCGGTATGGCTTCTTTATGATTCTACAAAACAACAGAACAACCTCACATCATGCCTTCATCTCTAATAATCTAGAAATTCAGAATTGCCAAACGATGGAGCGAATCATCATACAGTAACAGTAATAACAGGAATCATTAATGTTTTCACTTTCTCACAAAAAATATCACCCTAAAACCAGCCTCACAATACCTTCACGGCACCTTGGCAGTATTGGTTAAGTAGAATCAAGCCCAAAAGTGTCTATAGAGTAGCCAAAAGTGCTTCTGATAAGTTGCTATGGATTTTAAAAATAGTAAATTTTCTACTGACTGACTAACCGCCTGCCTGTCTGAGCCTTCAGATAAATGTAACTCAACAACGACTAAGGCTATGGGCTGGATTTTTTTCACTGTTAGACATCACTTCAGCCTAAAAGACATACTCAGTACATAAAATGTACACACTATGGATTTACTCCAATTTCAATTTCTTTTCACTGAAAGCACAAGGTGTTGATATGCGGTAGCACATGATGGCTTTCCTATGTTTTGTCTGTATTTTCCGTAGTGACTGGATTGATTGCAGTTACACCTCTCATAATTTTCTTCATTTGTAACACTATGTAACAGACTCAAAACACAAAGCGTAATGGCTATATTATGCCACTTTTTCAGTAATTGATGCACACGTTCAGATGAAACATCAGGTCTTTCTTTTGATGTGGTATGCGTGAGTTCACCAGATATACAAAAATTAAGAATTTTAAGTTGGAACAGGGATCGCAGAAATAAAAAGTTATGAGGTTGCCCACATCTAGTGGACATTTAATCCCCAAGTAACAAATTTTTCCCTGTACTTGCAAAATTCAGCTTCATTACAAACTGTATTATATCAGTGCTAACCAGACACATCTGTAACAATTATTCTTCCCAGACCACTGTGCATCTATTATGCAGTTATGTTAACTTAGGAAAGGTGAGCTTAACTGCTGAAAACTATTGTCTGACAACCAAGGCTACAAACTCAAAGGGAACCGCTGTCTATATGTGTAAGGTAGTGATTTGTATGTAAGTACCCTTTGCTTCATATGATACTCTTCACAGCAAAGTGCAAACCTGTTAAGATCTTCATGTAGACCATCCAGCAAGAAATTTAAGAGTTCCTGAGCATCTTGCTGTTGGAATCCATTAAACTGAGGAGCATATCTTCCTATAGTCCACTGTAAAGAAATCCAATAAACAATTGTCATAATATAGTGCAATAAAGAGTGAGGGGGCCAGGCCAGGCTGAAGACCAAAAAAAAAAAAGGTAACTACCTGCTGACAATAGCTGCCCTCCACCAACTATATCTCCTTATTTATAACTACATATATGTAGCTAAGTAGCTTGCTATACTGCTTCTCTGAATACTGTGACTGCTTTATTTGAGTATGTAGATATTGACTGTTCTATTAGAGTATCTCAATCTTTTCTTGCAAACATTGTCCCATAAAAGTGGGGAGGGGGGCTGCCCTCCGTCTATGAAAGAGTTCATACTACAGTACATCCTTGACTACCTAAACCTCAGTTATCCAATCACCAAAAGTGACTATTCATTAGAGTGTTTCATTGTTGGTGTGCATTCTATTAGAGCAAAGGAACAGATAAATCAATGGGCTCTGTTCATTCACTTATCTAAACGCTTTTGTTTGGCTTGGTGAACACAAGTCTTTGAGGATCCACTGGATTGTGAACTCTTGGTGTATTAACTAGCACATTAATGTACTAGGGTAAAACAGTGCTACTTATCTGGAGTACACTAGCTCTTAACCGTGCAAATCTTTACACATATGTACAAGTCAAGGACAGGACTCACCCTGAACTTCAGTGGTACTATACTCTTGTATTTTCCACTCCACAGGTCCCTGATCAGTTCTGCATACCGCTTGGCCATTGTACCCTTTAGTCCCAAGGGGTTCTCCCTAACAAAATGACAACATAATATATGTATGTATACACTCCACAGACAGAAAGACAAGGACACTTGTCCACCCCATACTACTGTAAATTCCCATAGTACACAAACAAAAGTTCAAATAAGACTGTAACTAACACAGATGCTAACTTATTGATCTCCTGGCGGTACATGTTATCAGTAAAGTATTTAGTCAGTGGTCCGGTGTTGCTGATGCATTGGACACCAGAGTTCATGAAACAGGTGTTGCCTAGGTTACTTAGTCCTGTTGCTCCCTCAGGAACATGTCCCTCTGAACGTACAGATAAGAAATACAACATAAATACCAAATCAGCTGCCATGCATGTGCTTACCAACAGTAGCTGTACTATCTGTGTGTGACTGTTTCTTTTTCTCCTTTGCCTTCAGTTCCTTCAACAACTTTATCATCTCCTCTGGCCACGAGTTATCTTTGTTACGAACTGTGAGACACAACACAGCAACAGACAATGAAGGTGATGACACAAAGAGAACTGTGTTGACATGTTGGTCACCACTGGATCAATACTTACTTCAGGTGGGCACATATTAGAGAAGCACAAAATTTCCATTTGCAGTGTATTTTAAGTAAAGTACATACTGTACCAGAATACCAAAGCAATTGTCACTTGCAATAACTAGTGAAGAGTCGTAATGAACTGCTGTCTGACTGCTCTATTAGAATTTAAAAGTATTTCCTATGATACGTACGTGTATTTTCTGTTGGTTGAATGAAGTGAAGTAAGTCAGAAAATAACCTCCAACCAGAATCAGAAGATGTCGCACATGCTCAGCACATGCGGGTAATGGAGTATTTAAATGTGTAAGGTGCAAACTTGGTCACTTCTATGCTGTGTATTCAAAGTGTAGGCTACCAGTTGCACAATGTCAACCGAAGGCAAGTTGGACTGTCTACTCTAGAGCGTGGAGGTCCTGGCTGAAAAACAAGAGGCCAGCCAACACAATTTGGACGTAAAGCTGAAAAGGCTACAACAGGACGTCACAGCCGCTCAAGAAGAAGCAACTGAACGCGCCCTTAAGAGGACGAAGAGGGACTGCTCAACTGATTTTAAGAAGAAGGGTCACCAGGAACAATTCAAGTTCAGTGAGGTAGTAGAAGATTGACTCAATGCGGCGGCCAAGAAGATGAGAAGACTAGCTCCTTCAGATGTCAACAAGAAGATTGTACAGGAAGCCATCAATGAGCTTCAAAAAGATGTGTTTGCAATGGACCACTGGAATGCAGTTACAAGACCCAAAGCTGCAGAGGTTGGCAGAGGCACTGCCAGGAGTAGTTATATGGTGCAAGGCGACATCCACTACAAAGAAGTATCTAGGGGCATTTAAACGATGGAGAGTATGGGCAGCTTCCCACCAGTTAACCACTTTTCCTGTAAATGAGGTTCACCTGGCTTTATACCTGCAGCATTTGGGTGAAATGAAGTCATCCAAATCAGCAGTAGAAGAGCTGTTAATTGTGTAGCTTGGGTCCATTCAGTTGACCGTATACCATCACCAACTGCCACAACCTTGGTCCAGTCAACACTGGGTGGCCTTAAGCGTTGCTAGCTAGGCCCATCAACAAGAAATCTCCTTTCACAGTGGAAATGCTTCAGGCCATAGTAGAGGATTCCAGGAAGATCAACTCTCTTACCAGCATACGCTTGTCTATTGTCCTTTGCAGGATTCCTCAGATGTGATGAACTGGTATATTAGGCTCTGTGACCTGGTGATTGGAGACAGCCACCTGTCTATTCAGATCCCACACAGCAACAACGATCAGATGCGTAAAGGAAGAGAAGTGCTGATAGCCTGCACAGGAACAAAGATCTGCCCTGTAGCAATGTTAGAAGAATACATTTGGAGAAGTGCGATCTGCATCGGCAGTGAGAGTAAGTTATTTCGGACTATAGCCAGTGGAAAGTGTGAAAAGCTGAGAGAATCTGAAGAGGGTTCAGGGAGCTAGGGAGCTAGTAAAGAAGAAGCTGGATGAGCTTGGTTTTGAATTCAGCCCTCATAGCTTAAGTGCAGATGGAGTAACCACAGCAGCAGCTGCAGGTGTCCCTGATCGACTGTTTAAGAAACACGGTCACTGGAAATCTGAGACTGCAAAGGATGGATATATTGAAGACTCCCTGTCAGAGAGGTTGTCTGTCACACAAAAGCTGGGCCTGTATTTGTATCCTTTATAAATAGTGCATGCGCTATCCCACAGGATGGTGACGGTAGATATAGCATCTCTAGTAAGACTAAGAGTGTCAATAGAAGTGGTTTATGGTGGCAGTGTGTATTTACTGTAGTATGATTTTGGGCCCCCTCTTTGTGACTCTACAAGGTGTTAAGTAAACTGGTAGCCGCGCTTGGCAGCTACATACCAATATGAGTGTGTATGGTACAGGGTGTGTGGGTGTGGGTACTAGATGAGGTTGGAGGTGTATTTTCTGTCGGTTGAACGAAGTGAATCAGACAGAAAATAACCTCCAACCGGAATCGAAAGATGTCGCACATGTTCAGCATGTGCATGTAGTGTATTTAAATGTGTAAGGTGTGAACTTGGTCACTTTTACGCTGTGTATCCAAAGTGTAGGTTACCCACACCCACCCACCCCTACAAGTGTAATTGATGTAATTGATGTACGTATGCTCATTGTTGATAGTCCGTGATGGTGTTAAAGATGCTGAATTGTTTGACTGGATGCATACAGTACTTGTTTGTTTTAGAGGGTGGGATTACTCTTTGGTTTTTTCCTGATGGGCAAAAAAAAACATGGCTCATTGGTTTTTTTTTTCCATAGACTCACTTGAGTGTAAAATTTTGCACTGTGCAGGCCCCCACCGTCTACTACAGGGGTAGGTCATACATTATTATAGTATTTGTTTTGTAGTAGGTACGGTTATATCGTTTGTGTGTTAGTAGTTGTACATTACAAGGTGTGAAGTAAACTGGTAGCAGCGCTTGGCAGCTACATACCAGTATGAGTGTGTATGGTACAGGGTGTGTGGGTGTGGGTACTTTCAACATAGAAAAATAATTCTACAGTATCTATGTACTGTATGTATACACAACACATGTAAACTTACTCTCAATA
This sequence comes from Dysidea avara, assembly GCF_963678975.1. Lineage (NCBI taxonomy): Eukaryota > Metazoa > Porifera > Demospongiae > Dictyoceratida > Dysideidae > Dysidea > Dysidea avara. Next base: position 2,356,730 of record NC_089284.1, on the reverse strand, counting down.
AGCAGAGGCTGACCATCATTAAAACTGAGATCAATCAGAGTCTGGGTACTGTCCTCATCCAGCAACTGTGGAGACTCCTGTTAACAAATAATGAAATAAATTCTCTCCAGTCAAATTCTAATATTACAGATTTTGGCAATTAAATTTGTCACTTTGGCAAATGAATTTGTCCAGATTGGCAGCTGGAGAAAACACGAAAACAAGATATAGCACCTTGCTCAGGTACAACTGTAGTTTACAACTCTTTATAAGGTGATAATTCTTCTACTAAAACTTCTTCAGCAACATTTGCAACTGTACTATGCCAGTAGCGGGTCACTTGCGAACAAGCTAATTAAACTTGCCAGACAGCTATCAGCTTCATGTACAACCAGCTTCAATTACCTTCTAATGTCTCAAGCGTAACTCTCCATGGTGAGATGATTCAATTTGTGATGAGCTGTTGTATTCTTGAAGTCAATTTAATTATGTCAAATTCTTGTGCCAAAGCAACAAATTCAATTTCCAATGGAACAAATTCAATTTCCAACGGGACAAATTCAATTGCCAAGGGGACAGAATTCATTTGCCAAAGCCACAAATTTAATTGCTAAAACCTGTAATCTTTTATCCAAATTAGTACATTTGTGTGTGTACATTAGGCTTGGGGGTCAAATACATGAGTATTAGTATTTAGCTGTATTTAAATAATATTTTTGAGTACCGTATTTGATCGGATAACTGGATAATAGCCGCGGCTACTATAACTTTCAGCAAGCAAAACCCTGCGGCTACTATCCGAGGGTAGCTATATGGGCTTGTGTGGCAGCAGCCTGCGGTGTTTATATTGATTCATGAGTGACTGACCTTGTTTAATCATCTGTCAATACTGCCATTCATTCTAACTTCTCTCAAAAACGCTAACTCCTTTGCCAGGTTTCTGCTTCAAACGTGTCTCATCAACACTTGCAACAGTATGTTCAGATACAAGCCACGGTTCTTATCCGAGGGTGGCTCTTATTACAATAATTCTAGGCTGTAAAGTGGCTATTATATGAGCCGCGGCTATTAATCGGTCAAATACAGTATTTGTATTTTGAAGTTTTGAAACAACATTTGTACTTAAATATTTTGTATAAAAACTCAAAATACTTTCTGCAAATACTTTTGCTTGGAAGAGAATCTGCACAACCTAACCTGTAAACTTTATTTGGTTGGAAGATTATCTCTATGACCTATTAACCTGTAAAATATATCAAATATTAATTATTATTTTTCAACTTCTTTGAATGGGAAGAGTTATTATTGTTTTTATTGCACACTTGGAACAAAATTAAAACAGAGGTGTGCACTATTGGGTGGTTGTGTAACATGTAGCTCAGATCAAAGGATCAAATTACAGAAGTATTTTAAAATGCTTTTAAAAGTAATTGTATTTTAAATAATAAGTATTTGTATTTCATACTTTCTGAGCATTTGTATTTGTATTTAAAAACTTTTCAAAGTATTTGACTCCAAGCCTGGACTGTACATGAATGATAAAACAAAACAATTTTCTTTGCACTAAAAGGATATACTACCTGGTATAAAACAATTTAGTAATACCACAGTATATACTAGTAGAGAACGTTTACATGGCTATGAACATGTGTTACTCACCTCATCAGAGAAATTCCACAGTCTCAAATCATCTTGCTTTACTCTCATCCATACATGAAATTTGTCATACATCTAGACAACAAAAAATAGTGGGAACTTATCTAAAGATATTTCCTTCATCTTTACCTGATTCACATTGGTGGTCTTGTCAAAGCTGGCCTGATAGTAGGCAACCCTTTTAGGCACAATGGGATGAGTTGGGTTGTCAAGGGAAGGGGTTCCACCTACACTTGGACTGGTACCTTGGTAACCAGAACAAATCAAAAATGAAACAAAATGAATGCATGGAAAATACAAAGGCATACCCTTATGAAAATTTTGTGTGCAACTTGTATGCAGTTTGCAACTACACGCGTGCAGTGCTCTTAAGATGGTTGCAAAACAATAGCACAACTTTGTATATTCTCTGCATGCATACAGTTCAGTAGCAATAACCTAGTGAGTTCTTCTGCTATCATATTGCACAGATGCAATTTGCTTTCTTACAATAGCATTATTCATGCTATCCTTTTACTTGTATATTGCACATGTGCATTTCGTTCTCATACAATAGCAATGCATTGTGCTCTTTTTGCTTGCATACCGCATGCTTGCAGTTTGCTTTCATAAGTTTAGCTGTATTAGGGGGTTGGTTTGCTCACAAATTACACACATGCAGTCCCCTCTCTTTCTGCGTACATGCAGTATACAGTATGAAATAGCCAATCAGATGAAAACAAACAAATGTTTAAAAATTGCACCCAAACTGTTTGCTACTATTGACAACCTGTACAAAGAAAACAAGTAGTCTTTGTTAGTGGGATGTGATGTTCTACAAGAAAACTTGTTGTGGCAGTACATGACATTACAAGTACAGCTGAGGTTGGTGCCTTGAGTTGCTGAGGTTGGCGTCTTGAGTCTCCTTGAAAGTTGTGCGTCACAGGTGGAGAAACATTTCTAAACATGAATAAAATACTATCGCTACTGTTCATTATGGCTTCTTTGCTTTCTGTAACAAAGTGAGGGAGTATAACTTTTAACCTTTGATTTAAAGACTACAGAAATGTACAATTGAAAGCAGACAAGAAGCTGGAGAGTATTTGGACCTGTATCAATTTCTACATTGCTTTTGGACAAAGCTCAACTAAAGATCACCTTTGTGAAAAAATTGTGTGCAGTGAGGTCAAACAGACAGTTTGTGGCTTGTAACTGACTTGTAGTTCTGTATTGCATGCATTTCTTGTAGATGTGAATTACAAATTTAAAAGAAATACAAATATGAAATAAATAGCCAGCGTTTGCAAGCTGCATGCATGCAGTCGCTCAACTGCTAAACTGCTCACAAGTTGCACACATGCAAGCATTTACATGCAACAGCTTTGGAAATGCATGTGTGCAATCGGGCCAAATACTAACATGCACACACGTGCATTTGATTACATGCATTTACATGCAAATATACGTGTGTGTTTGCGTGTGCATGTGTGCAAATTTTCATAAGGGTAGAGAGGAACTTACCAATGAAACTATAGAACAAATTTGAAATGGTGTTCCAACCAAACCCTTGTTTAGCCTGAGGGGCATATGATGTGTGCTTGTAAACAGTAAACTGAATTGGAAACATTTCCACTTCTGGTTTCCTGCCTTCCACTGATATTACCTAAAAACATGATAAAACCATAATGACTTGAACCGAACAAGTTAAACTACAAAAACAAATGTAGTTTGTGGAACAGACAAAAGACAATTAGAGTACAGTGATACTTGTACTGGCCTAAAGTATAAGGGGACCAAGAATCATTTAGGAGAGCTGCTTACACTTCTTGGTAGTGGAGGTTCATTGTTGCTGGAGCGTCTGTTGCGGTACCAACTTGACAACGCACTCCAAACTGCCTCAGGAAGGAGTTCAAAGTCACGATGCTGTACTAGGATTATATCTTCTCTGAGTCTGCCACCTTCACTTGTTAGGTTGATCAGCTTTTGAAGGAAACACATACTGTAATATGTTGAACCATTACAGTTGGGAGTAATATTTTTAACACATCACAAATGTACTGAGTTGTGTAATAACATTTTTATTACTTTTGCAGTAACAAGTAATATAATGTGTTGGTATGGTTGACGATTAATCATAAAGTGTATTGTAGTAGTACTGTATAGTATGGTATTGCTGTTGTATAGTAAGGATCACAAAGGTTTCACGGGCTTTACTGCCAAAAACTATCACTCCAAATATTCCTTGGTAGGCAGGCAGGCATAATCAAAACCTCAACATGCTTCCAGAGCAATCCCAAACACTTTCAATAAGCTTCTATGGAACTTAAATCTTTTATATTTTACTGAATTTTCTTCTGACTAACCGATCATGCCTTTGGCCAAGCATAACTCAACCATGGTTAACACAATTGATGGTGGTGATAACTTCTTAACTTAATTAGGCCCGAGATGTTCCCTATTGACTACTACAGTATAGGCTCTCCATTTCTTTCTCCATTAGTGCAGAAGTACTGTGTAATGGCTTCCTGAATTTCTGTAGCAACTGGATTGATTACAAAGGTATTCTTTATACTGTCCTTCATTTGTAGCACTTGAGTGGAACATAACTGAGAACAAGGAGGAATGGCAACTTCATGTTCAACAACTGATAGTCGGGGTATGCATATTTAATTAATTAACCCATTGACGGCCAAATTCTCCAGAGCCATCGGCCGAATTGCAGAATCGCATTATAAGAACGGTCCAGTACACATAACTACTTAGTAACCATATATCAAAATGCTCACTATAAACTAAGGAGGTCGATTTTGTTTACAAAACAGTAACAGCAATGAAGTTTTCAAACAACAAAGTCTAAACTTCGGTAAAAACCAGCCCGAACAAACAACAGAATCCCAACTAGCTACTTACTAAGGTGAATTACACTCTAAAGCACTATTCTATACAGTTCACTTACAGTGTGAACCATTCCACAGCTGGTTTCTTCATGATTTATCCAATTTCTGCTGTTGCGCATGAGTATCTGCACTCGTGTTTACCATGCCACGTCTGGGATAAAGCAGCCGACTGTTGACTTACCTGTCTCCATCGATGTATAACACTTTCCTTGTAATCAGCTACTGGCTTTCAATTCGAAGAACAACTTAATTCGCCTATTATAAAAGGTTACACTTTACGCTATTACATAACAAATGCACACTAGTCCGAGAAGGATCTGGTTATCCCAGAAATGGGACGTCTATGGGCGTGTCTGTTTCAATACTAGCGCATCTTGCTATAAAACGTGTTTTACAAGTTATAGCGAGGCTAAAGTTTATTCTATGAGTGAGTTATAATGCAATGCCACCATATGGCGGCAGTGGCCATTAATGGGTTAATTAATTGCAAAAAACACTAAAATTCAACCTCCTGACACTTAAATTTCAAAAATTTCCAGTGGGAGCATGCCCCCAGACACCCTAGAATTAGCATGCTGATTGTGCTTACACACTGATACTATCTGCATAAATTTCTAAGTCTAATACCCTTCAGCCCCCCCCCCCCCCCCCCCCCATGCCTTGTTTCACTACTTTTTATTTCTATGGTCTTTCTCAAGGTTATAATCCCTAGTTAATCATTGTACTTGTTTTGACTGATATTAAATTGTATCCAACAAATGTGTTTAGTTACTTTAACATCATTGAAGTAGAGCTGTACCGATAATCGGATTGGCCAAAATATCGACCACCGATATGACATTTTTTAACCAATATCGGTATCAGTACAGAACAGTAGGAGGACCGATATCGCTACCGATATTTATACAGCAATAGTTTGTACATACACGGATTATAATATTGGTTTTTTATGTTATCCATGTGGTACCAGTGGCTTATTGTTCACTGTACAGCTACAAGAAGCGATACAAATACACACGATTCTAATGTTTGTTGCTGAAAATTAAAGCTTATCAGTCTTAAATGAAGCAGTTATATAGTACCTTTGTAATATAAAAGAACAGTCACAGGAGTAACTAGCCTTCGCACAAGCCAATAAATGCGGAGTAATGCAGTTTAAGGCTTCATGGGAGTATGCATAAAAATGTTTGTGGGTGCCTAATTGTCTGGATTACACAATAGAAACCCAAGCCACAGGCATAGAGTGAACAATGAATATATCCACATGTTGTTTTAGAGTAGGTAAATGTACACTTTTGCATAGATTATCTATGACTTTTGTTTGTAATGCAAATATCGGATCGATTATCGGTTATCGGCTTCTTTTGGTGGTATCCATATCGACAAGATATCGGATATCGGTACATGCCAAAAATCCATATCGGTACAGCTCTACATTGAAGACAATATGGACATGCACATGTCTGTACTTTATACACACGTTCAGCCTCTTAGCTACTCATGCTATACAAGTCAAGGAGTTAACCATTACTGGAAAGCACCCAAGGACAAAAGGAGCAAATGAGCACAACCAGACTAGGTGGATCTTGCACTTGCAATTACAATTACAGGTCATTGCCCCAACCATTTGACTACACACACACACAAGTACACACTACACACAGACACTAACCTTTTTACCAGTCGATGAAGTAGAGTCAGACATACACAGTGAGGTGTTGTCAATCTGTCCCAGTTTTGATCGCGGGTCATTGACATCTATTTCATCTCCAGCATCATTTCTGCAGACACTAGCCCCACCCACTGCTACTCCATCATCAGACGATGAGATGTTGATGTCTACAGCATCCCCCATCTCTGTCACGGTCACATTGGATGGGATTGGTACTGGCGATTTTTCCTTGCCTTTCCTTGCCTTGGGTGGTTTCTTGCGTGCTTTTGGTCGTGTAGAGATGGGCGTGGCAGCCGTGGCTGATTGTGGATGTAAGTGTTGACGACTTGGTTCTGAGTCTGATAGCAGACTGTAGGAGTACTGTAAGGGAATTTAATACATATATATTAAAAATAGTAGGGATTCTGGTGCAGGTAAATCCTACTGGGGCAGGTGAGACAAAGACAGTTGGGCTGGTCTCTGTTAATACAGGTAAAGCAAAGCAAAACCTCCAGCAGCCATGCAAAACACAGCTATCAATAGCCACCCAGCAAACCAGCACTGCGATGCTTAGGTACTTAAGGCAAATCCTCCTGGGGCAGGACTAGTAACCCGTAGGAAAACTGTCCAGGTCTCACAATGAGAGGTGAAGTTCCTCAACAACCCCAACACCACTAAGCAAGACAAAGGAAATTGGCCATTTGCTTTCCCAGTACTTATTGATGTTACAGGCTTCCCCAGGTCACCAGGTTCCCATTATACAGCTGGGTAGACTGGAGCAATGTGAGTAAAGTTTCTAGATACATGCACACACTACGTATAATATTAAAATACATACATTGTATCCAGTGATTTTCTTCCACTGTAGGAACCACTGGTTGGCAATGAGGTACACTGTGTCCCCAGCTTTAGCATCACGTCGACTGGCACGCAGCATGTAGCCCCTAATACAAACAAGACAGCTATAACATTACACAACACAGAAAGAGTCACTACACTACGTACGCTATAACACTGGCCTCCTCTGAGCTAGTTGCTGGACGAATTCCAAATTTTACATGGCCCACCTGAAGGTGAATATTTGTAAAAGGAATACATCACGCATGCACAAACTCCCACTGTGACACTGCGGAGAATACTATACATGTATATAATTGCACATTGGCATGGTTATTCTACACAAACTGCATACCCAGAAATTTACACATCAGCACCAAAAATATTATCTTGCAGTTATGAAAAATTACTTTTGATAATCTTGCATGGTAACTACAGATAAACTTACAACTGAAAATGTGATCATCCCAAATGACTGAAAGTTCACACAACACCAACATACACAAATAAAATATTCTACAAAAAATTTGTATTTGTATCCATATCCATGCTATTTAGCTACATACAAATATAACTCAATGCAATACCGCTCCCTCTGCCCCCCCCCTACACACACAGTCACACACACATACCAGACCACGACACATAACAGTAATCCATACACATACACACACATATAACAGACACACCATATACCTCAAACAAGATGTTCATTAGCTGCATAGAGAGATCAGTGTGATCCATGGACCACTGAGTGTACTCCTTTAACGTCAGCTCTCCCTTCTGTGTACAACAACAACAAGAATATGGTATAGAGCAAGACATCTGGTGTGATGCTATACCAGTAAACTACTATGTAGTGAGGTACGTGTGTCTGTGAGCTATGACACATGCTTGTAAAACAGCAAATTGTGTCTTTATCATACAGTACTATATATTAGGGATCATGGAGGTTAGGGCTTTTCTGGCCAAATATTTCACAGCTTCACAACACCATCCTGGCACCTTGGCAGTGTTGGTTAGGTATATACCCAAAAGTTCCTTCAGTACGACCCTAAACGCCCTCAATAGGTAGCTACAAAATCTAAAACAGCTAAGGCTATGGGCTTGATTTTTCACTGTTCGACATCACTTTGCCCATAGATGTGCCTTTTGGCATACCGCAGTACATAAAATGCACGCATCATGGACTTACCTTTGTCCTCATTTGTGTCAGTCCAAGGTGTCGATTCATGGTAGCACGATGCATGGCTTCGCATTTGTAAACAGGAATTGTCCATATTTTCCGTGGTAACTGGATTGATTGCAGAGGCATCTTCGTTTGTAATGCTATGTAACGTGCTGAAAACAGGTGAAAAAGCGTAAAGGCCACTTCACTTTCGAGTCAGCAATTGATAGTTGGGCATGCTAATTGTCCGTATTTTTCATGGTGGCTGGATTGTTTGCAGAGGCGCTTCTGCTGTTCTTCACTCGCACTGTGTAATGGGCTGAACCAGAGTTAATGTTTTCGTCTGAGCGTGGCCCAGCTATCAAAAAAGTAAACAAACAAGTATAAGGAAATTAGGAATTTTAAGTTCGATTACAAATCATAGAAAAAAATAAGTAGGGAAACAAGGGAGGTTACCTACACCTGCAGATATACTTAATCCCTAATTCAGTCATGGGTATAGACTGAAGTAGGGACTGCAGGTGTAGGCAGCCTCCCTTGTTTCCCTACCTTTTTTTTTCTATGATCCCTAATTGAACTTAGTTTTTCCTTATACTTGTATTAAAGAGAATTGCATTACACGGAGTGACCGTGATTTTGTGCACAAGATGTTTTGACTACAAAAGGCATGGTCCATAAAAAAGTTACATAATAACAAATTTCAGATTAAATTCACTGTATACAAAATGTACAACCTTGCATGGGAGGGAGAAGATCAAACGAATAAGAGTGCTATTCTTTCCATAAAGCACTGAACGGAAAATACGGCATCACGTACAGAAAATACAGCATGGCTGATCATGTGCGTAACATTTTATATCACCAGAAGTAGCCAAAACAATGCTATCTGTTCATTTTATGTCCAAACTTATACTATATTGACACTTACCAATTGTCTGATAGCTGAAAACTGATGCGGTTCGAGTCTACAAAATGAACACTCCAAACAAAGACAACCAGAAAGCACTTTAAACCAGTTAAAATACTGCCGCGCTCATGCAATGTGAAAAAAAGAAGCATTCTGGTGTGGTCTTGAGCCAAATACAACACTCAGTTTTGCCTCGAGCTGCATTAGTCTCTTGCCCATGCCCTCATGCTATTGTTTTAGTATATAAAGTTTGCATGCGTATTGTTCATGCATGTCATATATGTATGAATGTAGCAGCAGATTATAAATTCATGTTATTTTAATTAGCAAAATAGTTATATACGTGCATACACACAAACAACACACACACACAACTACCACACCTTAGTCTTACAGTACTGTTGCAGTACTTCTTGGGCCAGTGATGAAGCATGAGTGTCCGAGTGCAAGGACTCGTCGGTAACTGGTAAATTCTCTTCTTTGATGACACACAGGTGACCGAGAGCTTGTACCAGTTCTACCTCATTCAGTACTCCATCCTTGTCAATATCAAACACTTGGAAACAGACTGGATAAAGCAAAAAAATGCATGAACAAGTGAAGTATACGACACGCAGTTGAGAAAAACATATTAATAAATACCTGGAAAGGTTAACCTAACCAGCTAAGGGTTGAAACTTTGGAGGACTTTAACAATTGCTTCATAACTGTACAATTGTAGTCAATTATATTTCAGAAGGTGACAATTTTTTCCCACAAATTATCTGTCTACCTTTCTATTGTTAACAGCTATTAGCATGCCAGGAGTGCATTGAATCCTATGGACAAGGAAATCAGTCTAATCCCTGTCCATAGGTTTGATGTACTCCTGCTAATACATGGGCGTAGTTCAATATGCAACTCTGTGCATGCATACCATAAAAATAGTATATAACTTCAGCAATATAATGATTCCTTAGTGCAAAAGGTGATCACAACATCACTCACATTTCAACCGTTCCTCTTGGCTTTTCCGGCAACACTTGCTCACGGACATCACAAACTCAGGCAGATCAATGTGACCATCGGCATTGCAGTCAAAACATGCAAATAAACCTAAAGAAAGGCAGAGGGTGAAGTTATTAAGCACACACACACACACACACAAAGTTACTAACACAAGATTATATAACACTCTATATCATGTAGGCTGACCCCACATACATGACCTTCCATTAGAATAGTGTTAATAGTGACTAATCTGTTGACTTTCTGTTCAAAAACCATATTTCTTTGCATTTACTACTAATACAGCAAACAGTAACACAGGTACTTGAAAATAAAATCAGAATTTATTCTAAATAATGCTCTATTGCAAAGTTTATCGTAACATCGCTGGAGCTTAATGAAGCTCAACACATGAAACGATTTCTACACTAGTGAATTACCATTTCTGACAATAAATTCAGCACTAAACCTCATACTCTATGCTAAAAATGTACAGTACGCACACATCACGCAATTATAGTGATGTCATGTCCTACCTCCTCTGATAAGCCAGGAGGCATTCAGGACATTAGGAAAATAAACCTGGTCACAAATATAGGCCAGGGCTATTATCGGAGTATTATTGTTAATAGTTATTGTTGTTTTTCTTGCTGCTGATATATCTTAACATTAATTTAGAGCTATGAAGTAGAAGGTGCTACAAGAAAACTCATGAGTAGTCTGCACAAGTCTGCATACATGCAGATATGTATCACCCAGTTGCTTGCCAATTGCTTTAGGCCCTAGCAACACTTAGTATATAGCTTTCACATGAGAAAATACGGAAAATGGGTGATATTTTCCTGTCATTACATCATCCAATAGATTAAAGCTATGTTGTTCTTGACACTGCAGCCATTTCATAATGGTGGCGTAGCTACTTGTCAAATCTATGTCTACTGCTGGTACGATACTCTCAGAAAACAAACTGTTTCAACCAATACATCTAATATGTCATAGCTCTGTCTTGTATCAATAAAAATACCGTATAACGGGTTATTTTTGAAGGAGTTTAATTTTAAAATTATTTAAAGAGCAGTGGTTCCACAAAAATTTAACACTTCAAAAAATGCTAATTTGATTTAATCTTTTACGTAGCTAATCCTGGAACTCGCTTAGTGCTTGCTACTACATGTAAACCGGTGCTACAGAAGTGTGTAACTATTGAACTACAACAGCATGTCATATCATGGCTTTGTATTGTTATTTCAAACCAATTGCCAGTACTGAAGCAAATGGACTCTAAAGCTACTTGAGATTTCCCTCCGCATGTGGACATGTACAACGATTCACGCTCTTGTCACGTCAGTATCATCTGCAGAACAAAGTAGACATGATATCATTTGTATTGTTACACATGGTTGCAGTTAGACAAGCACTACCAAACTTATTTTTGTTGGTGCTAGCATTTGAGCATTTGAAAATAAAACCTACAAACTTAATTTTACCAGCCACTCTTTGAAACTTTACTCTTGAAATTAACCAGTTAAATGGTACAAGAAAATTAGTTTGCGATCATGGACATAAAATGTGGGGAAACAAGGAAGGTCGTCTACACCTGCAGGTATACTAGTGGAGAATTCATCCCTACTGCAGTCTGGTACATCTGTAGGTGTAGATGACTATTTCTGTGATTCCTAATTGAATCTAAAATTCCTGTACTTATTTGTTGTCTTTTTTTTGTAACATAATTACGATTGGTAAGCCTGCATCAAAAGAAAGAATGATGCCATACTAATGTTTCACCTAGATGCGCGTCCCAACTATCAATTATCGAAAAAATGAAGCAGCCATTATGTTCATTTCCAGCTATGTTCAGCCCGTTACATAGTGCTACAAACAAAGAACATTACGAGAAGTGCCTCTGCAGAAAATAAATATGATTTCTGTTACAAGCCATCATGTGTGCTACTATCAATCAGCACCTTGCACTATCTGTGAGAAAAAATAGACACAAAGGAGGACAAAGGCTAGTCCATGATGTGTATAATGTATGCACTACGGTATGCCTAAAGGCACATGTCGGGCTGAAGCAACATCTAACAGTGACAATATTGAGCTCGTGCCCTTAGCAGTTATCGAGATATGCTTGTTTGGAGGCTTTAGGCAATTAGTCAGTAGAAACTTCTGTTAAATAACTGTAAAAACAACTCTGTGGTTTTTACCAAATCTGTAAAAGTAGGGCAAATAATCCATAAAAAATTTAACTTCAGAGCCTCAAAAAAATTTAACCTCGTGCCAAAGCAGAAAATTCTAGCTATGTAGTACCTGGTTGCCAATACAAGAACCCACTGTTCAGAAGGTGTCTGATATGCCATATACAAGATATGCGTAAGCAGTTGTGAAGTAGAAAAGTAGAGAACTACGTATATTTATCTCATGAGTTTGTAGGGAATGTGGGGGTACACAACATTGTGAAGTTACTGCTTACTGGCACAAAGGGTGGATGGGACTGGTGGGGAGACAATGGAAGTGAACAAGTTGATGTCAAATTTTGGTACACTGCTTCGGAGTAGCCAGTAGCGTCGCTCCAAGTCTATAACATCTTGTTCAGAGACTGTGGAAAAAATATCATGCATGTAATACACACACATGCACAGACACACACACATGCACAGACACACACACATGCACAGACACACACACACACACCTTCCGCCATAGCAGCTATAGTCTGGTGATAATTAGGAGTAGTTGTGGTGTCTGTCAATTGGAATCCTGACCCAGTCCCAGTCTCCTCCAACAACCAAGCAGAGAATGATGTAACATTAGGATTGTTAGTCAACCAATAATGGAATTTATCATACGTCACTTCATAATCCTACACAAGTAGAGAAGTAATTTTAATGCATATAGCCACTGAAAGTGATATTAGGACGGCTGTCTATAGTATTAACGTACATGCACTAAAACTGTTGAGGTACGTCTGAGACTTCTCTAATATGGGTACATCAGCATACAGTAGTTTCAAGATTATACAGTGGAACCTCAAACAATTTGGGACCAAGTAAAACTTTACTGTTATAAGGAGGTTGTCCTTTTTTCAGAGATAAAAATGTATTGGTAAAGGTCTATACAGACCTCAGAAACTGTCCTTTATAAGGAGGGTAAATGTACAGTGTCCTTTACACAGAAGGGTCCTTTAAGATAGGTGCAGCACTACTTGAAACATACTCCTACAATATGAACTCCAGGGTCACCATATGGTCAGTCATACTATGTTGAGATCTACATACGTACTATACTACTACAAGTAACAAAGTAGTTTAAACAGCACTATTACAGTACTAGAGAACAGTCTACAGTACTTACATTTCCAAAGAGCTCCTTTATCTCTTTTTTATCAACTCCTTGTATTTCAGATGCTTGTAAGAAGTTGTTTAAGCTACTTCTTAGCCAGTGGATACCATCAGGAGAGTAGACACTGAATATGACTACACAATATATAGAAAAAAACTAAACTATGCATTAATACTGAAGGGCTGTAACTTCAATGCTTTTAATTACCCAGCCAAAATGTCCTAATATATAGACAGTCAGTATTCATGGTATTCAAATACCAAAACAATATATGTTATACAGAACGCACAATACATACATGGTTGTTGAGATACTGCCCCATCAGCAGATTAGAAGTGACAAAAGACAAGGTACATAAGGGAGTAACTGGATGATCGGGGCAACTAAAGTCAGTTATAATGGATGAAACTAATAGCGTTAACCCTTACCCGCAAAGAATATGGGTTTACACAATATAGGCACGCATGGCGACTTTAGGTGTGCTGACGTTTAATATGGGTTTCATTAATTCTCATAGGCTGACTGCTTTCACCATCAAAAAGATTTCGACCATTACAGTATACCCCACAGGCAGAAGAGGAAAATCTAAAATATTTAGGTTAACATTGTGTCTTTATATAAATTAGTACAAGAACATATGATAACAATTCAAGTTATGCATGTTATATACCTGCAGAGTTGTGCATACACACACTTTTTAATTATGACTGTATAACGTGCTTATACAGACACACACAAAATAGTTACGAAGCTCAGCATATACACACATCCAAACCAGCTTGCTCACATTTTGTCTTCTCTTCAGAAGTGCCATGTGTAAGGAGCACGAGGCCACAGAAAAGGTCCTTGAACTGTATCCCCTTCTGAGTACCATGAAATGCAACGTAGATCCCCTAACAGATTAGGTCATTTACCATATAAGAGCAATGAACAATCAATGTGTTCATTCACACAAGCAGTGTCTGAGCCCCAATAGCATTATGTGTGCCACTGCTTATGTGACTATTTAGAACCTATCCTCTTTATAGCATTAAAGACAGTACATAAACTTTTATAAGATTTACGTAACACTGTATACACACAAGTGTGTACATGCATCCATGTGTGCATATAGGCATGAATGTACACGGAGAAGACATGCGTACACTCAGAATGTGATCTGTCACCCTACAAATGACTGTCTATACTATATGATTGTGGGTTCTCAAATTTTCAGCCTTGACTATTGACTTGGCACAAATTTAGTGGCCTTGAACATTGATTTAGTACAGCGAGTACCTGTGTGTCAACTACTAAATTTTGTGGATCAATGTTGACTCCCTCTCTACAAAAATCAATGATACACACTGCATACCTCTGCTAGTTTAGGCGGGACTGTTTGGTCCAGAACATCATGAAGAAATGTTATCTTAGGAAGAAGGCCACCTTTACTAGAGAAGCGATGAAAAGCCTCCTCGATCCTCTTCAATTCATCAGGGCTTACTAATTAGACAACAAAACACGGTAAATAGATTATTGCCAGGATCGGGGAACTATCATTTCCGCTTGGATTTCTTACCACTAACTCACTTCGTTTGCACGCCTCTTCGTACGATATGGGGAACTTGGATTTGCTTTGTAACGCACCCATGACACTTAGATAGTGCTACAGGTGAACATCCGGCGATAGATGGGGCAATTCACATACATCAACTCGCCAAATCAATCAATACCCAGATAGTCTCGTTTGCTCTAATTATAACGCACTCTAATCACGTGTTTTACTTAGTAACAAGACGACGTACAATTTTTGTTTGAAATTTTGTCATTTTATTTGTCATTTACACACCGTGCAGTATTTATAATCTGAGAGCTACACGGGGGGCACAGAGCGTAGAAGCTTGATTAACGCGTGAATGTGTTGGAATTATTATGAGCGCAGACCTCGCACGTGTTGCTGATTTAGAGAAGGAGAGAAAAAAAGAATTCTACTTTTCCCTAAGTTTGCGTACTCTACGCTCAGAAGTAAAGAAAAGAGGCTTCGTAGTCAACAAGTTAAATAAACCCGAGCTGGTTAGTGACAAATTCAGGCATGTAACCATGCTATCACGTGTTTAATGCTAGGTTCAATTGTTAGCTGATGATGATTCCAGATTGATTAGGTGTCCAGCAAGTATAGTTGTGTCCAAGTCAGAGGAAGACTATTTGGTTAACTCTAGCCTGACCAGGAGACCTTTATATTCACGAGTCTGTTGGCCACTTTTAGTAACTCGCAATAAACTTTGTAGACCAAGGCAGCACATGCAGAGTGGCAGCAGTAGCACAACAATGTCGCAGTCTGCATCCACAACTAGTCAGCACTTTGTGATATGTCTAAAGTGTGGTTAACGCTTATGTATAGGTATACTGCAGCGCTGTGCTAGCAGACATGATCGTGATAAATATCCTTCTATTGTATTATGGAGAAAACCACTTACAACTTTAAATTATTTTGTACGAGAGCTTTTAATAGAATTACATGAATTTATTCAAAGGTAAATGGCAAAGAAATATGTTCATCATAATTATGCTGTTCTATATAGCATATTAAATCACAAGAAATCTGTAACTACAGTTGTACTGTTAACAATAGCCTTCTTTTTAAGTTATTACCTGGATGGGCCTCATCAGAAGGTTAGTGTTGTATTGCTGGTGGTGCTTTTTGTATAGGTGTGTCTTGTATTTGGAACCAGTATGTGTCTAGAATAGAAGCACAGATACTGTGGTGTGGATACTGGATTGGGTTAGGAGTATTGTCATCTATTGGGTTGGGCACTGGTCTCCATACCTTCCTATTGTATCTGGTATGTATGTGTAGTGTGATGTGTACCTAGTTTGCACACTGGCACACTATTCATATGACTATGATGTTAAGTCTAGCTATGAAAGACAGTCAACACTGTCTTAAGTGATCAGTATCTTATCCTCTAAGAAGTACTGAGTCATGTGTAATTGTATTCTCTATTAAAACCTCGTTAATGTCACTGCTAGTTTCATTCCAATTTACTATATCATTCCAGGGTCCTCACATTGCGTCAGTTACACTAGCAGCATGGACGTGTATGTCTGTGGATTTCCCCGAGCCACCCTATCCTAACGAGTATGTTACTGTGGTTGTGTCATCAAAGGGAACATGTGTTTGTATAGTATACTCTGTCCTGATGGGCCTGTTACTGGACAGATGACCATGTGGATGATTATGAGTAAAGTACGAGTGGAGGCATTTATGTGGGTGAGTAAACCAGACTCTTACTGGATGTCGATGACTGACTTAGAGCAAGGAAGCATGTAGTTTTTGGTGATAATAAGCCATCATAGTTAAAGAGGGAAGCCAAACCACCATAGGTAAAGAGGAAGCCTGGGAATTTAATAATAGTTTTACGGGTATGAGAGCAAGTGATTTATAGGAGAAGTAATCCCCAGGCAGTGATTCCTTGTGCTGTGGTATATGCTCCACCAGCTGACAGTCACAAAACTCAACCAGTGCTGGTATTGGTTGTGTAGAACATTGTGTTCACAGTGGGCCAATGGAATACTATATACTTGCTACACACAATTAAGGCTTTCACGTACACTATCCATATACTATTCGGTACTGGTGCATTATTATTAGGGTTTTGGTACTGCTATTGGTGAATTACCTCCTTACTTCATGGCCAGAGCAGCTCGTCGTTCATCACAAGAAGATGAAGAGTATGAGGAACTTGATGCTATATTACACTCCGACAAAAAGGTACTGTATTTACTTGTTAAAATACCATGCAAAAATTTAGTACTGCTACTATTCGAAGACAATGTTTATAGCATAAGCAACTCTTAAGTATGACTAATATTCAGTACATATGTCAATACAATACATTTATAGGAGAGTATGTATAGTAGTTCTATGTATATTTCACTTTGATGTGCACTAGAACAATTGAAAGGTATGGCCTCCATCACATGATGTAGAATGACTATTGCTCTTTTTCTTACTAAAAATAACTATGAATTTAAATAATAGCAATGGCTTATATGCTCTATGTTTAAGGATACAATACAGCCACCAGTCAAATGTGGCTACTATTTAAGTTGCAGTGTTTTGACCAAGTAAATGTGTCAACATAATTTCTATACAGGAAAAGAATCAACCACAGAGATTATCGATTTGATGGAGGCTATACTTTATTTTACGATTGTAGCTTTTGTTACATTTGTATAGGACATTATGACAAGAGCCAAGAGAGCTGTACACAGGCTAGTACAAAAAGTTGGATTCTTTGGGATTCTACTTTGTGCCTCGGTTAGTTCATGAATTTTGTAATTTCATAGTTAGCATGTGCAACATTTTCACACATTACATAACCTTGTTTCTATATAAGCCTTATACACCAAGTATAGTTGACTTTGTGTGGCAACTCTGTGTGGTACTTGTGTTAAAGGAATTTCCAGCTATTACAAGCCCACTGGGTTAGCTTTGATATCAAAAAACCAAAACCAAAACCAAACCCGACACATAAGGGGAACCACTGACATTAACCTCAATAACCACATCCACTGACCTCAAGTTTATGGTCTGTAGTAGTTCTTGTATACAATGGGGATGTGCAGCAATAGCTCAGCAGTGAAGTGCATGTTTATACCAGCTATTTTGCAGCTGTTGTGAGGTAAATTTTTGTGTCACAGCTTGACTTTACTGGTTTAAATTTACCATTTTATCCTACTTCATTTGCTCCACTTCCAATGTATTCAAGTGTATATAGCACTACAAAGCAATCCCCCAGGGGATGCCATTTAAAATTTATTGTGTACATCCATATGTTCCGCTCAGTTATCTGTGCCCATATCAGATAGAACAGTGAGCTTGCTATCAACCTGAGTTGGTAGTCAAGGCTCACCATGATCTGCCTGGGACAGTTCATCATCACGGAAATATCGTATAATAACCATTGCAGTTTGGTTACAAAGACAAAACATGGTGACCTGCTGTACTGTTATATAGTAGTGGGTGTGATGTTTGATTGTGGGTTTTAATTTCTTAATTTGTAGATACCAAATCCACTCTTTGATCTGGCAGGAATCACTTGTGGACACTTTCTTGTTCCATTTTGGACCTTCTTTGGTGCCACTGTGATTGGTAAGGCTGTCATTAAAATGCATATTCAGGTAAAATTGAGTATATTCTGTGTGGGGCAGTAGTAATAAATGTCTCTATTTTATAGAAACTATTTGTTATTATCACCTTCAGCAAGGCATATATTGAATACATTGTTTATATGATCGGGTAAGTGTGCATGTACCCGTGTGTTGCAGGTACACATACTCCCAAAATGGTATTTGTATTATACCATTACTGTAGTATCCTACCATTCATTGGTACATACCTTCAAGTTCCCTTTAAGGAGTACTTGGAAGGTCAGAAAGCTAAGATGACGCATCATTCAGATTTGCCGACTGTAAGTTAGCCATCACATTTGGTGTTAATGCATGAAATCTTATTAACCATTTAGAAGAGCCTGCTATCCTGGCTATTTGAGAGACTAGTACTTTTGATGATTGTGTATTTTGTCCTATCAATTGTGAACTCAATGGCAAAGAGATATGCACACAGGATCAATGACCAGCATAATGTTAAAAGAGATTGAGCTAATTAGACACGTTTGCACAGGCGCATCCTTTCACGGGCGTCTATTATTTATCAACACAATTATGTATATGCGTCTAAATTCTTAAAACAAGAATGTAATAATTAAAATAATGGTTATTAGCGCGCACGTGCTGTGGAAGTTTAAAGGGACCACACATTATCAGATGCTAGAAGTTGGAGACGAGATCTGTGAGTGCTGTTTGTTGGTTTCGTTGTTCACGTGGCTTCGTAGACACCTGCTTTAACTACGTAATATCCCCCCGTCTACACATGAGCTGTCAACTATAATCAACTTATACTCTGTTGCGGTGAAGTCGTACAGTTAATTTGGCCTTGAGATGAGTGGCGGAACGATACGAGCGTTTTCGAGCATGGACAACTTGAGTGACAAGGACAGAAAAGTTTTTGAGGAACTTTCGAAACAGATAGACAAACTTAAGACTGACCTAGAGGCGGAGAAACAGAAACTCCGTCAGTTACACAGAGATAAAGTACTCGAGTTGAAAGCCAAACAAGAAGAATTCGACCGAAAACTTGAAAGAAGTCTCGAAGCTCAAGCCAAGAAGAGAGAATTCGATAAACAAGCCGACTTGAAGAGTCTCGAAGATAAACTGAGAAAACAGAAAGAGAAAGAAATTAAAAACATTTGGAGACTAAAGGAAGATGAAATTAAAAGACTAAAGAAGCAGTTAGCACGTGAAAAAGAAGATGCCATAAAAGATGCTGTAGATAGTGAAAAACAAAAGACAGTGGAAAAGGTTCATGAAGGTGAAGACATTTTGACAAACAAAATTACTCAACTCACTAGGGACATTTTTGCACTTAATGAACACAACTCAAAGTTAGAAGAACAGGTGAAACTATTGACTCAAGAGAACCATGATAAGATAGAGCTAATGAGACGAATGAAGAAAGAGCATGAATCAAAACTAGAAATGTTAGTTAAACAGTACAAGTCCGATGCTATGAGGGAAAGTGCCAAGTTAAAACTGGCTGAGAGAAGGATACAAGAAAAGGACCAACACCTTTCATTGGTCGAACACAAGGTAGATATGGCCAATATTGAGAGAGAAGCTATTTCAGATGAGCTGAGTAGAGTTAAGAAGTCAGTTAGAGACACTCCACCTGGCCCCTACCGTCCAGCAACACCAGATTTAACCAATGATAGAATTACACCTCCATCTCCTGTAAGTTATTGTATATTGTTAACAGGGTGTTTGTGAATGGTCCACCTCTAACATACATACATACAGAACCTGTTAGTATACACTGAAACAAAGTTCACCTGTATAATCTGTACAAGGTCCCAAGTAAGTTTGTAGCACATATACCATATACTGACCTGGAAAATCAATAATTGATACATACCAAGATGCACATATTACAAAGGTTCTATCATATTCATGTTTCACATGCTATGTTCACTGCCACTATGGTTGGTTTGGCCAGACTCTTTCTTGGTAGAGTTAATGAATGATTGAAGTCCCAGGGTTTTTTTGATGGCTCTACAGCCAGTTTTAATTATGAAGTTGGACACTATAAATTGGTTTGTGGCACTCACAAACATAAAAGAACTCTCACCAATATTCTGTTTAGCAGAAATGGTGTTTAATAGGTTGTGTCAGCATGTGGATATCAGTCAGGATGGGGGACTGGTGTCATTTTGAGTTTAATGTTTATCAATATTCACAGTTTGTTGGGCAGTAATAATTTATACTTAATGTTCCCATATGGTTGTCTTTCTCTACATGGCTTCCCACAAATCTTGCTCCTGGAATATGAATATTAGCAGGACAACACCCGCCAAATTTGACAGATGAGCTTGCAGTTTAAAAAGGAAATCGAGAATTATCACCTTTTCTTGTCTTTGTAGCCAGGAACGAATAAGTTTGGTTTATGCACTACTCTGTATTGTCCATGCTATTTGTGAAAATTTATTCTTGAAAGTCTCCTCTATGTGTATAGCATGTACATTTAGTGACGTTTTTTTATCCAATGAGGCATATAATATGTTATGATTTACAGTAGCCACAAATGCATAGCAAGTAACATTGGTAAGAGAAAAATGTCAGTGTGTTCAATTGTGGACACTGAGGCAACTTAGAAATTAAAATGGTTTTGTTCCTTCTAAAGATGTAGGAAGTACACATGTGTTGCTAGAAAAGTATTGTGCTATATCACTTTAATGGGTACCTCTTTGGTTGGGAATATCAACACAAAACAGTTGGGGATCTAGCACATATGTCATGGCCACATAATCATTGTAGAGTTTTCAGTTTAGAATAGTACTGGCTGGGTGCCCTTCAAAGCAAATTGTAAACCTGATTTTAGTGTCACAGAATATGTACTTAGTTGTATCTCGGTGTGGGTCAGCTTAAGCTGGTACAGCTCAGTTGGTTCACACTGATTGATTCATACTGCAGTTTGTTCCCATGCTGTACCCAGGTGAGAAGTGAACTGTGGGTGTATGAGAAGCGTACATTAACCTATGTTGCCTAATACTGTTGCTTGTTTACCACATTTAATATCCGACTTAGTACTGATACATAAAAGCATACTGTAGACTAAAACAAAATCAATTCAAGGTATTTCGTGTATCTCTTAGACCTGAATAGGTATGTGATTAAAGGAGCCGGGGCTATGTATTAGAAGCATGCTCACACATATTATGATTATTATCAATGACAGCGATGAGTCAATGTTTTTTTTTTACTTGCCATATGTAATTGTCTCGAATGGCCCAAACCAGGCAGTTGGATGCCTCTTTTTCCACATAGGTAGAACCATGTAATGCCTTTACAGTTGTCACATTTTCCTTTTACATAAATTATTTAACCAGTGCATGGGGCTGCATTTCAGACGACTGACTGACATGCCAGTCAAGGCACTTCACTTTATAAAGCTTTTCTTGTAGAATGTAGGGTAAAATCTGTAATCTCACACCAGACCTCTTAGGAGGAGTGACAAAAGCACCTTGTTATCTGTCCAGTCTCCATGTGGGTTTTTAATGCAGTGTTTGATAGATAGTCTTCATTCTTTACACAGCATATCTTTTCACTCACATGAATGCATAACACAGGGATACGTGACTTTTGAGAATTTCATGAACCAAGCATACATTCACAATGTGCCTGGTTTGGCATTATGGGCATCATGGCATTTAAAGAAGTGCCTTTTTAATCCAAGTTTGTGTATGATCTTATTAGTTTATACAAAATATGAATGGCCATTCAAACATCATTAATGTTTTATTTTTGTTTGTAAATTCTTTTTGCAGAGTGTTTACAACCCTTTACAGAACAGGATCAATGACTTGCAGGCACACTGTAAGAAGGTTGAAGAGCAAGTGCTGAACTTGAAGCAAGACAATGCCCAGCTGAGGAAGAAGCTCAGCAAAGATGGTGGAGATGGCAGTGACATTAATACCAACAAGGAAGTCGAGGAAAAGATGAAGAAGCTCCGTAAGAGAAATGCTGAACTAGTATCATTAGCAAAGCAACTAGATGAAAGATGTAAAGCTCTAAAAGCAGAAAACGAACAACTGGTAAGAATTTTTTAAAATATGCTTGCTCCCTATTATTTGCGGTTTTTATTATCAGCAATCTACAAATGTGTCTGAGGATGATAAAGCTGCTCAGCAGGCATTGAGACGGCAGTTTGCCCGCCAACAGGCAAAGGAACTAACAGAGCACACAAAACAATTACATGCTAAAGATGTAGAACTAGAAGCATTGAAACAGCAGGTGTCCAAAGTAAGGAATGTGTTCATGATACACACATATTATAGCAATGTCTAGTGAGAAATATGATCTCTGCACATTTAATGTTCCCATTAAATTTGTGTTTGTAACTTAATGTCTTATTAATGATTACTTTCTGAAGCCAGGCTGGGCAGGTATTATATCGCTAATGGTTTCACCCCTCATATGATATAATGTCATTCTGATTTCACTTCAGCTACACGCGGAGGCAAAGTCAGCGAAGACAAATGCACAGCCGTTGGAAGAAAACAGGACTGGTTTGTTGTCAGCTGACATTGCCATAGTGATGAAGGAGAACCTGCGAATGGAGAAACTGCTTGCAGCTTGTTACCAGGTTAGCAGTGTGGCTTGTAACTAGCTAGGTGTACTTGATTCAGTAAGTAGGACCTATGTACCATATAGACCTTATTCACTGAATTTTGTAGCACTTATAACCGGTTGTGAAGGAGTTGTCCGCCAATGTTCACCATTTGCAGTACCTAAACCGTGGTAACATCACAATTCTCTGCCAAATTTGCCATTTTGCAGTACCATAACTATGATAACAACCGTCGTACTCACCCAGTTTTAGAACTCAAAATGGAGTCCAAAATTCCATCACCATGGTGGCTAGAGACCAGTTTAAAACTCAAAATGGAGTCCAAAATTCCATTGCCATGGTAACTAGAGACCCTTGTATGGCTTTGCATAACATCAGAGGGCACTTACTGTTCTAAATGAGGTCTATAAGTAGAAAATTTGAGAGAGAATTGAATTCAGTCGATGAATTTAAATTGGCCAAATAGCTGGCTAGCTAAAGTTTGTTGAACTCAATTTAAGTTGTATTGCTTGCATTTCTTTCAGGGCTGAATTCATGGTTCTTTTAAAGTACTTGGAAGGTACAAAAAAGAATAGTGCCCATTTAAATTCCAGGCTAATGAATTGATTGCTGACAATATTTAATCAGCAACTATCAGCACTGAAACCTTACAAGAATTAAGCTTGAGATCACAAAAACGTGGAGAAATCCGAGGAAAGACCTGCTGACTTTTCAGCTTTAAGTATTTTGACAAAGATTGAGTATTGAAAGATGTGCTACTGAGCATTTTCCCCACGACATTGCTTGTTCCATTACTTCTGCTACTAATAGCTACTGTAGCTATGCTGTACCCTGTAACCTTGCCCTTGGTGCAGCTACAATACTAGAAGCTATTGCTTGAGCTGCCATGACTATCTCTTGAGCTTTCACATGTTGTTTGCTTTGCCAAATATTTATCCTGTCGAATTTTCTGCTATTACAATAGCTGGTTTGCAAGTGGTTGATATTTATCTACTTGTTGTAACTTCCACCTCACACTTCATATCCTGTTGCTTGTACAAATAGAAATCCCAAGAAGCCAAAGAAGTCCCACTAGACCCACTGGAGGGATTCCATGCTGCTGAAAATCATATGAGACAATTACATGAGCAAAACACTGCATTACATGCCCAGGTGAAGGAGTTAACTGCTGCAGCTGCTGTGACAGCTGGTGCTACAAGTAGTGAAGAAGCTTTCAAGGTTGGTATGTTTATGTTACCTGTTATTTATCACTCACACACACACTCACACGCACACATGTAGGTAGCACATACGTGTTATTATGCATTCCTACACAGTACTTACACACAATTGATTGTGGTATTCTATTCATAGGCTGAACATACTTCAGAAGAAATCACCAGACTACAAAAGGCTCAAGAAGAAAGTGAACAACTAGCAAGCCAATTGGTGAGAGAGAAAAATATGTGTAACCCTTTTACTTGACACAGGTACTGCTCTCGATGTGGTGTACATGTATGTGTGCCTATATAAGGACAATCTGTACTGCATGTGTGTGTGTTAGTCTGAATATATATTGTCAGTACTCAATGCACATAATCACACATTGCCATGCCATACCCTGCTTGTACACATACTTATAAACATGTTGTGCTCACTTTATGAACAGGAAAAGGAGTTAGAAGTAGTGCGCCATGACAATGATGCATTGAAGGCAGCCTTGACCTCACAACAAAGCAACACAATGGAGGTACATATGCTTATTACGAAAATGTTTAGCTGTTTGTATATCCATGTGTGTCTTTTGGTTGACTTAACATGTGTGTCTTTGGTTGACCTAACATGTGTGTCTTTGGTTGACCTAACATGGAGGTGTGAAATGACTAGCTAACCATAAAGTACTTTAAGGTGTTAGCCTATCTTCCTTATTTAGCTGGGAGGGGGTTCCTTATTTTCCTTATGCTTTATTGAGGTCAATTTGTGTAAACTATGGCTTAATCATGCATGCTAGCAATTCTAAAAGTAGGTATAGAGGTTTGCATGATCAATCAGGTAGTGTAATAGTTTCACTAGGCTGTGTTGTTGTGTGTAGTTGCAGGAACAGTGTGAACAGCTCAAGCAGAGCTTGGCAGCAGAGACAGCAGACTGCAACAAGCACAAAGAGCTTGTTGAACAACTAAGAGATGAATGTAGTAGGTTACAGAGAAATGTGAGTGAATAGGGACAATGTGTTCGGCTTGGCTTGATTAAAAGATTCTCTTTGTAGGAAGAAAATGATAGTAATAATCAACTAGTTAGTGCTGAAGATATGGAACAGTTTACAAGAGAAGTAGAGAAACTAAAAGAGGTGTGTGTCTGTCTGGCTGTTCGTGTGTATGTTCAACCACCACTGCTTTATAGTCTGTGCAATATGCACACAATGCTTTTCACACACGCAGGTGATAGTGTACTGTGTGTTATCGTATTGTTGTGTAGGAGAACAAGAGATTGTTGACAGCCTCAAATGATTTAAGTATACAGCTATCTACTGTGAAGGTACTATACCTGCCACTGTATTGTGTACATGTCTGGTACAGTGAAACCTCATCATTATAGCACCTTTGGTTCCAATAGGCATGGCCTCTTTATGAGGTCGTGAAGCACACCTTAGCTGTGTTTGTGACGTCTTGTTACAAAGGTGTCCGCTTATTGAGGTTTCACTATATTAGTTTACTGTATGAGCCTCAGAATGCATAACAATAGTCAGGTTGATATGACAGTAATAGCTTTTAGTAAAACTCCCATACCTTTATCAGGAATGTAGAGATGTTGTGATGTGTTTGCCGTCCATATCATGGAACGGAAGACCTTTTCTTTGGAAATCTAATTACATCTGTAGAGTTCTGTTTTGATACACAGAAACCCTCCATATTTAGTATATAAAGCTAGTAAACAATGGCTACAGCTGTAGATGCTTTACACAGTGAAAATTTATCCAATCTAAAATATGGCTTGTATTGTCTTCATGTTCTTCATCTAGTGAATTCATGTCATTTTCATTGACAGTAGAATGGTTTTAACTCATTGTGTGTAGTACAAAGGGACTATATATGTAGTATTACAGATGGTTTCAGAAGTTACTACTGATACACTGTAGACTTGCTGTATAACTAACTCGGACATTTATATAGTATTTTGTGCAATAGAGGGTAACTGGGCTTCTTTTGGGTACATAAATGTTACTGGTGATTTTGTGCTATTCTAGAAACAGTATGTAGATGCACAGACTTCCATCAATGACAAAGAACGACTTGCTGCTAAGCTGACGGATGAGTTGAAGAGAGCAAGAGGCGACAAACAGTTAGTTACTGAGGAGCTAGAGAGAACTAAGGTAGCTTTGAGAACTGCCATTGAAGAGAGAGAAAAGAAAGATGAACAGAAGCAAGTACTTTTACAACAAAAGGAGAGTGAATTACAAGAGGCTTTAGTGCAGCAGCAGAAGTCTACCATCACTAATGAAAACAAAACCAATACATTAAAACATTCAGATGAGGAGAAAGAAGCAGTTAAAGAGGCACACAAAGGAGAGGATGAGGATTTGTCAGACAACCAGAAACAAACTGAAAATCAGAAGATGGAAATAGTTGTTGCTAATGAAGATGACAAGTTGTCACATCAAGAAGCTATCTTGGCAGAAAAGGCAAATAATCGACCCCCAATAACACCCAGGGCTTCAGCTAGTGTGCCTATGGGAAAAAAGTCAGCCCAGAAGCAGTTGATTACAAAATATGGTAGTCCACCAAAACATATTTCTCCCAAATCGATTGCAGATCTCCAGTCAGAATTCCAGCAGGCTGGATATGAAATTGAGGATGGTTTTGACAGTGAAGGAGACCTTAATACATTCTCGGAACTAAAGAAGGAGGAAGCTGAGTGTGTGAGCACAACTTCATTAGAAGACAGCTTGTTGGGTTCAGAAAGCTTTATCTCCTTGGACAACTACAGTCAAAAGCATAAACAAGAAAAGTCTTCAAGAGTTAGCAGTGCCAAAGAAAAGGAACGGAAGCATTCCCTAGAATCAGATAAAGAGCGTAAGCACTCACAAGAGTCTGACAAAGAGTTTAAACGTTCTCAGGAGGTTGATTCACAACCAAAAAAGAAAACCTCTATAGCAGTAGCAGTAGCAGCAGCCATGTCACCTTCAGCTGCTACTACCGTTTCATCAGTGTTAATGCCTTCAGAACAATCGCTACAAGAACCATCAGTGAATCTTGCAGAGGAGGTTTCCCAAGCTTCTGAAGCCACCCAACCCATTGTGACAACTGAATCAAAACCATCCACAACCTCTGATGTTGTTAACAGCAGTAGTAAAGATCAAACTCCCAACAAGGCATCATTCTGGACGAAAGATGCTTCTGCGGAGGATGATGAAGATAGCTCCGATAGTGACTCCAGTGATGAAGACATTGTTATTAATAAAGGTAATTGTAGTACGATATTGTGGAGTATGTATTTTGTATATGGCATGCTGTGTTGTGTGTGCTTTGGGAAGAAATGCAAACTAAGTAGGCATAATTCTTATTGTTGGTGGAAATTGTATAATTTGAGTGCTAATTTGTAGTAATGTAGCAAATTCAATAAGCATTAGCAAATATTTGGCTTTATGTGCCCAAGTCCTCTGTATTGGTGTGAGTTCACAGATATATAGTATTCTCTGGCTCAAGAGTGTGCACCAAGTTTGCCTTAAGATGCAGTGCTAACTGAATAGGTACACTGGCAGCTATTTGAGTGCTCAGTTTTGGGATGGTCATATCACATTATCACCCGTTACTGTAGATGTGTCCATGTATCCCTCATTAAATTACCATTGTCTATATTGTATCATGTCATTGTAGTAATATATATGCTTCCTGTGTTGTCAAGAGTTCATAATATTAGTACTGAACTCTTGGTGTTATCAATTGTGTATAATTTGATTTGACTAACTATCACTACTGGCTTCTTACTATAGCTGTTAGCAGTCAGACTGTGTCATCTACAATGTCTCAGGATGTTGCATTGTTTGTGGTCAAGTTTGACTACGACCCAGTCAAGATGAGCCCTAATCCTAATCCTCAACAAGAGCTGACCCTAACTGCTGGACGCTATGTGTATATCTATGGAGAAATGGATGAGGTACGTGCTATCAAGAGTTCATAATAATTATACAGTAGTATTATGAACTCCTGGTGCTATATTTATGGCTCTAAATCATCTTTAGTTCATGGAGTTTTATTGTACTACTTGAATGTTTGTAAGTTCACCAGTGAGGGATCAATTTAAAAAGTTTAAATACTGGTGTAAATTAATTTTTAATTAGCTTTGGACATCAACACTTTAAAATTAATTGTAATATTTATTGGTTTATTTTGTGGTTTATATACCAGTTTAACACTTGTCATTCTATGGTTTCTACAGACCTACCATATATAGTGAGATTTTTTCGAGTGCAGATTAGCAGATATCTATAGCAATGTTCCCCCTTGAAATTTGTACAGTAGTTCGATCAAAGTGACATTGTTTGAATATTATAAATACAAAAAAAAATCTTCAAGAAGCAAAAGTTCCCCCCATCCCTTGAAGTTTGGTTATTCTGCAAAAAAAAAGAAAAAAAATTCCCTTGAAAAAATCCTGCTATACAGTAGCAACTACAACTATCTTTATATTGTGTGTTTGCTGGTAGGATGGATTTTACAAAGGCCAAACTGTGGATGGTCAACAGGCGGGACTTGTACCATCCAACTTTATAGAGAGAGTCAATGAAGGTGTGCAATGGACTTGTGTTACTATCACAAACTAAATGTGTGTTGGTGTAGCAGAACTGGTGAAGAGAAGACAGAAAATGACTAGTCCAAGGAGGGGAATGTTACAACACATTGATGAAGAGGAGGAGAACGACCCCAACTCTGACAAGAGTAGCACTGCTACAGGTTTGTTGATTCATTCTTATTTGTGTTTAGCATGATCAGTGTAAGGTTGAGTACAGTACAATGGAAAACACACAAGGACCAACTAATGTGTAACCCTCTAAAAGAGGAGCACTGATAGGAACTCAAAGGTGTCTATCATAGAGAGTTTCTACTAATATGAAACTACAATGCTGGTAGTAGGGACCACAAAAGGTTTGGGCGTGGCACATGAAAAAAAACATCACCCAAAAACCAGCCTCACTTTTCCCTGATACATTGAGGCAGTATTGGTAGACCCAAATAAGCCTTCAAAACGCTTTCAATAAGTTGCTATGGAATTTTTTTAAGCATAATTTTCTGGTGGCTGACTGAGTAACTGATGCCTTCAGACAAGCATAACTCAACAACGGCTAAGGCTATGGGCTTGATTTTCACTGTTCAACGTTGCTTCAGCCAGACATGTGTTTTTTGGCCTATTAGCCCGTGATTAATGATTTGCATAGAGTAGCATGGATATTTCAGTAATTGTTCATTTACACAAAATGGTAATTTGAAATGTGTATGTGACAATGGGCCTTTGTTTGCCGGTTTTCCATGTTATTCAACCAAGTATTCAACAGTTATTGTACAAAGAAAGTGTAGTAAAGACCCGAGATAACTCCAGCTCGCTAAAACAATGGTTGCACAATCAAGAGTGTTGCCATGCCTTCTGGGATCCACTTGGCAGTACCAGTACTTTAACTTTAGCCATTTCCCATTAATGCTATCTTGTTTTCACTTGGTTTAGTGGCCGAATTGGGTTAAACACAGCAGCCCTTTATGGCAATATAAACGAACAATTACTGAAATATCCGTGTTACTTCACGCAATCGTTACTCACAGGGTAATACGCCTGTTTGATACTTTTGTGCACTCTTGCCGTTACACAGCATTACGAATTAATAACTGTTACAAAAGCACCTCTGCAATCAAAATAGCCACTATGATGAAAAATACGGATGATTTCCAATATGAAGGGAAGGGAAGCGATCTCACACTGCCGCCAAATCGACATCTTTCACTGTCAGTAAAGGTAATGGGACACAAAGGAGGACACTGGTAGTCCATGAAGAATGCATTGTACGTACTGTGGTACACCGTTCAATACTCTTAGTTTCTATTATGTATACTCTTGGTAATGGGTTGAGCATAGCTGACAATGAAGCATAATGGATACTTCACTTTTCATACTTTCATATGATAATTGATAACTGAGGAGTGTAGCGCCGTTTCTTTGTTTTGATGCGGTATGCATGGGTTCACCAGTCATCATAATTTTATTTTAAGTCAACAAACAAAAAAAAATGGAATTTTCAACTAGAGTAGGGACCATAACACATCGATAAAAAGTACTGAAACAAGCTGGAGTAGTGCACAATATTAAATCACAGTAAAACAATAAGAAGTGTTATATCCCTACTGTGTATTGCTATGGTCCCTACTCGATCTAATTGAAAATTCCAAAAAAAAATTGTGTACTTGTATTATAGCAATTATTATAAAGGTGTTCTGGTAGTAGTAGTATAGGTGATCACTTTGCTGTAATTAGAAGACATGTGTATCATGTATGGTGAAATATTTGGCTCTCCCGGCTTATAGTAGTGCTAGAGGTGCTGAGTGTTTAACTACACACCAATGAATTTATTGTGTTACTGTACTAGGTATGTGGTATACTGTCATATTTTTCTTTTACAGTGGCTCAGTTGTTACCACCAGAAAATGTCCAGCTGGTAGAGCGGTCAATAGATCCAGTCAGTCAGTCAGTGAAGATGATGGTGGGGTGGGAGCCTGTGGAGCAGGTGTCTACTGATGCTGTTGGGTACAGTGTGTACATTGATGGGGAACTGTACTCTAGTGTGGCTGATGTTGATACCAAGCTGACTGAGCTCACTGGTCTACTACCAAATGTGAGAAGATATTGTCTGTATTGGTTTGTGTGTGTATGTCTGTTTGCATGTGCATGTACACTCGCACATGTGGAATAGAGATATATATTACATGTGAGCCATCATAATATACAGAAGCATATTTTTGCATAATTCTGTAGGAAAAGAATGTGCCTGCATGTGATGTCACAGTTTTCCAATCCCATGTAAGCAAATTATCTGGTTTATTATTTCAATAAAACATTCGAATTGTGTCTGCTGCAAGCTTGATGGCCACTGAGAAGCAAGCTTAAATCCTGAAAAGAACATTGACTGCTATTTCTGAATGACTTATCAGCTAGCTTACCAAGTCACGAGAAACATGGATAGCCAATAATAGTTGTGGGACACAGCTATCATTGGTGAATTCACAATACTGTTTTGGTGAATTCCTCTGAATTCCCTTACAGGAATTCACCAACATTATTTTGCCATTGGCTACTCAATGAGCAATTTACCATTTTTTTCCACCAAATTTCCCTCCATACAGTATTGCTTTAGATGTGTCCTGTATTTGATTCTTATTGCTGCCCACTTTTTGTATATTACAGCTTCCTAGTCATTCGGTATGTTGTCAAGTGTTCTGCATTATGTCTTGTGTGTTGTGAACTTGTATGTGTTGTTCACTGATATAGAAGAATTTGACTGTTACTGTTCGTACTTGTGGTGCTGATGGTAGAGAGTCACTTGATCAGCCCCACCCACTAACAACCGGAAGAGGTGAGCAGTAGAGAGATTATTATTGCTATAAATTGTAGCTGTTTCATTGAGTGTTTTGTGGATAGGTGATTTACATAATTGATTTGTTAATTATTCATTGTTTTCTGTTAATTCCACTAGATTTACTGTCAGCCCCTCTGAAGTTGTCAGTGATCCCTACTCCTACGTCACCATCACTGTCCATTACATGGACACACCCGCTGAAGACATCATTGTACATACTACCCACACACTTTGCTGTACTAATTGACAATGTGGAGTGCTGTAGGGTAGAGGCAAGTCATGAAGAGACATCAATGACAGTTGAAGTCAGTTTGGACGACATAACTGAATGTGGCATAGAGTTATCAGCGGACATGCAGCATCACTTAATAGTCAGGTCTATAGCAGGTGAATATCACTCTCCAGATTCTGAATCTGTCACCATCACAAGTGACCTTGTCTCCCACTTGAAAAACTTTACCATGAACAGTTCAACATCTGACACTGCCGTTGCCAGTAAAATTGACACTTCAATATCATCGTCTGTTAATAATTCTTTAATCAGTAATCGTCCAGTGGTTAAACCTCATGGCATGTTCACCAGCTCTCCAATGGATGATGAGTCTAGTTCATCTGATGAAGACAGCAGTGAAGATGATGTTGAAATCTTTTCTCCTACTAATAGGAGCATTAGAGAAGGCAGCTTGTCACCCATCACCAGGGGAATGACCAATGGAACTGTGATCAGTAGTATGAACAGACAGGCTAGAGCTACAGCTACAGCACAAGATCAAGGTGTGTGTAGTGTAGAGTAGTGTAGTGTGCCAAATTCTGTTATGTTGTTTCAGTGGATGGTATGAGCAATACTGCAAGGTATTACCAAGCTGTCTACAGCTACAATCCCATGATGATGTCACCTAATGAAGGGCTTGAAGAGCAAGAACTGTGCTTCATTGAGGGTGATATTATTAAGGTTTGTTGTTGTCTGAAATAACATTGACTTGTGGTGATTAGATAATTTTTTAGCATAAGAAGTGGTTAAGGGTGTGTATACTGTAGTAAGAAAATAACAGTGACAATTATGTTTCAAAAATTGAAACCCACAATCGAACTCTTCAAGTGACACTATATAAGAAGTGAGATTGGCTGGTTTGGGTATGCCTTAAACTAATGAGTAAGGAAAATAACAGATCCTGGTGACGCGGGATCCTTGCTGCTACAGTTGTAGCTAGCACCGAATTTGTTTGCAGGGAGACAGGCCACCCCTGGGTGACCCGCCTACTTTAGCGGGATGCCCTTGTGTTGTGGCCTCCGTCTATCCCCAAGTAAAACTAAAGCAAACTCTTGTGACACTCACTCAGTCATCCCTTGAAGGACCAAAGCCCAATATAATATTATTGGGGTGTAAGCATGTGAGCTTTGATCCCTTATGTATCATACAGTACGATAGTAGGGACTACAAAGGAGTAGGTGTGGCCCACAAAATAACATCACCCGAAAACTAACCTCAATTTTCCCTGACGACGAGAAAGCAGTATTGGTTAGGTGAAACTAGGCCCAAACAAGCTTTCAGATTGACCCAAAACGCTTTCAACAAGTTGCTACGGAATTTTCTACTGACTGACTGCCTGATGCCTCAGACAAGCGTAACTCGATAACAGCTAAGGCTACAGGCTTGACTTTTTCGCTGTTCGACATCACTTCAGCCCGAGAGGTGCCTTTTGGCATACCACAGTACGTACAATGCATTCTTCATGGACTTACCAGTGTCCTTCTTTGTGTCCCATTCATTCTTACTGGCAGCAAAAAGTGTTGATTGGACAATAACATGTGATGGCTTCCCTTCGTAACCGAAATTGTCCGTATTTTTCATAGTGCCTGTTTTGATTACAGAGATGCTTTTCGAACAGTTCCTGATTTCGTACTGCTGTGTAACTGGTTGAACATAACCAACAACACAGCGTATGGATACTTCACTTGTCAGACAATAATTAATGTAACTGGTGTGCGCGGCACCATTTCTTTCGGTATGCATGGATTGCAGAGGTGTTTTTCGAACATCCGAAATGCTGTGTAACGGATTGAACATAGCTGACAATGAAGCGTAATGGATACTTCACTTCTCAGACGATAATTGATATAGCTGGGGCACTCGATGCCATTTCAGATGCGGTACTCACAGTATGCATGGGTTTACCATTAAGTCATAATAATTATTTACAACAAAAAAAAAGTTAACAAACAAGTACACAAAAATTTGAAATTTTCAACTAGAGTATGGACCATAGCACATCAATAAAAGTACTGAAACAAGCTGGAGTAATGCACGATATTAAATCACAGTAAAACAATAAGAAGTGTTATATCCCTACTGTGCTCAAGATACCATATTGGAAATGCACAGTAGGGATATAACACTTCTTATTGTTTTACTGTGTCGATGTGCCTACTCTAGTTAAAAATTCCAAATTTTTCTGTGTACTTGTACAGTAGAAAGAATTTACTAACACTACAATACTCACCATGAAATTCCTGACAAAATCATACCAAGCATCGCTTTGTTTGAAGAAAATCTCAGCTGCTAGGGTGCCAAGAAAAGGTAGCTCTTTCATTTTCGTCCACCATTACTCTACACCCACTACTTTAATGGCCATATTGCAACAGTGCTTCATCCCAGCGCATTAAACTAAATGCCATTAGACTCAGCACATGATGGTGATTTGATTGATATACTAAAGATCACATGACTACCTCATGAATACGTGACAACACAAAAACAAAGTGGACGCTTGATGGAGATGACATTGCCCGTTCATCGCTTCATATATGTACTGTTTTGTGTAGAACGGACCTGTTAAGATATTATTGTAGTGTATGAAATTTCCATTAACTTAATGCCAAACAATAATTTGTCTTCATTTCACAGAAGATCAGTGCTTTCCTTTTAACACAAAGTTACACTCTTGAAAATTAATTTGATTCTCGAAGGGATATATATTTATTAAAGGAGACATTATATATAGTCTTACTCTTTTAAGTTCTATGTTGACAAATTTGTTGTCTTCCTAGGGTGTTGGCGATGTTGATAGTGATGGTTTTATGGAGGGTGAATTGGCAGGAAAGAAGGGACTGGTTCCCTCAAATATGATTGAAGAGATCAAAGACATGGATAAGCTACAATCACTGATGATAGACCATCTTAACAATAGTTCTGCAAGTACGTATGAAGAATATGTCTGATGAATAACAATGTATTACACACTCTGTTTTATAGATAATCATGTAAAACTATTAAATGGCTGTTTATCACGAATGGTCAAGGCTCGTTATAGTTATAATCCTGGAGTTGATTCACCGAATGATTGTAATGCTGATGTAAGAGAGATAGTATTTGCAAAGTGTAGTCATTTATTGTGTTGTCTCTTTACAGGAGGAACTGTGCTTTCAATCAGGTGATGTAATTACAGTGTGTGGAGAAGTGGATGATGATGGTTTCTTTATAGTAAGACATTTTGTTAATCTTCATGTTTCTTATTTAACGTCAAATGTACACCAACTACACACACACAAACACACACACAATGAGGTTCTTCATCCACTGTGTTATAAAATGTAAAGACTTGTTTATCGCCGCATGTGTCACAAAATTACATTGCATTATAGGGGGAACTCAATGGCAGACGAGGGATGGTACCTAGCAACTTTGTTGAGGTGATCACAGATGATAAAGTGGATGGTGAAGATGTTGAAGTGTTTGCAGCATCAGAAGAAGACATGCAGAGGGCATCACAAATTATCAAGGTATAGTAGTGGAATATAATCCACCATTTTGTGTATACTATACATATAATGTGCAGTGTGCCATACTGTATGTGTTGTATGGTAATATGTGTGTGTGATATTTACTATATGGCATATCAATGACTTTCTACTTTAGGAAAAAGTTGAACAAAAGGTTACTGGCCAATCACGGAAGCCTGCGCCACAAAAGCCACTCCCTGAAAAGAAACGCAGTCTACTAAAAGGAAAAGGACTGATTAATAGAACAAAGAAAAAATAATATTCCATCAGTGTTGGTAGCTGTTTATTAATATTTCTCTATTACTTCTTTGTGTATCATAAAAACTAAATAAACAACAGAGTCTTCTATCCCCATATTCAGTTTTTTCAATACTCAAAATATCTACAATGACTCAACAGGTCCTACTTTAAGCCATGCCGATAACATGTGACTTGTAATGTTCTTTTGCAAACATAATTATTATAATTCGCAATTTTTGTAAGAATTTTTCCAGCCATAACATGCAGCATTGACATACCTATACACACACACACGCACACACTTAATAATAATAATTGTAATAATATATATTCAGTTGTTGCTCTATTGTAACTACTACTTTTTATTTCATCATGAAGTTGTATTAACAGAATTGTCTTCATTTCTGTTCATAAAATCATAGGGAATGCTTTGAGGTATATTACATACACTTTCTGTACTATTTAAATGCTTTTCTTTTGAATTCTGTACACAATAAATAAATTTCATGATGATAAAATTAACCGTTTCCCCTAGATTTTACATTATTTGTAGGTGTCAATGTCTAAAGTCACCTCTCCAAGTTTTAAAAGGATACCAAGTCATGAGATGTCACATTTTGAAGTAATTTTCTCATACAATGTCAATGGAGGGGCAACAGTAGCCCCTTCTGGAATTTAAAAATGTCATATCTTATGACCTATATATATACACTAACCATTTAATGCTTGGAGAGATTATTGTTGACGTTCACGCCTACAAATTATGTAAAAATTGAGATACTGACCCAGAAGGGGCAACTGTTGCCCCCTCTCATGGAAAGATGTCATATCTTCTAACATATAATGCTATCCTTTTAAAATTTGGAGAAGTTACTTTAGATATTGTCACCTACATATTATGCAAAATTCAGGTTGCTAGGGATAACATTATTAAAGCCTTGTTATGAATTTTGTCTATTACAATATCATACTTGGTTAGTCAGTTTAACTGGTATATTCTTATATAGTCTAGTGAGATGTGTTGGACTGTAGGCAGTTAAGTGGGTAACTGCATGGTACATTCCTAATACCAGATGCCTAAAACTAGTATTAGTACTAGTACATTAGCAGCTACTGGAGTTTGAACATCCGTGGAGTGTGCAAATACACAGAAACAGAAGGGGTGCATCCTTTGTGACTGAAACCTTTGTGACAGTCACATGAAATAAAATCAATGATGTTTATTTTAAAAACATAGATTGCATGATATTTGTGACCAGGTCTGCGAAAAGGCATTTTCCAAGTTCCCAACTGTGATCAGTCATAACTGATGGTGTCTAACTACACCCAGCAATAGTGGTATGTTAGGGAGTAATGTAACAAAATTTCAAGCTAGTACGCTATTCACAAGTCAAGTTATGGGTAAACCAGATATGCACAATTGGAAAGGCTATAAGACCCTGATTCAGTCACATTTGTCATTACATAAACTGCAGGGTGAGCCATAAATTTCATGTCATGGAATAGTATATGCTGCATAAGCACAATGATGAGGCCTGCAACTTACCACAAGCAAGAAGTCCTCATGTGGTGATTCTCTAATTAGCAAAGTAAGCTATGGTTTAAGTCAATATTAATAATAATAACACCTTTTTGATGCAACCTTGAGATACAAGATCTAGAGACAGGACAATGATACAAGAAGAAATGACATCAAAGGCCCATTGGTATCCAGTACCAAACAGCCTAACTACTTACTTACAACTATAAATTAATTATATAATTATAATAGAAACAATAAAGTTATTTCGTTCACAGGTGATTGAAATGTTACAGGAGGCTTCCATAGGTGGGCATGATGAGCATAACACGATTTGTGTCATCAAAATTTTCGACAAAAAATTATTCCAGAAATGTATTTTTGTGGTCAACTATGGGGAGACTGTGTGCCGGGTACCATGATGTGTAAATCTTGCCAGTAGCAAATTTAGTGGGAACCCCTCTCAAATTAGATAGCTATAGTTTAATGTATAGGCAATGGAAAAGGGCAAGGAGAAAAACTATTCTGAATCAGTGAGTAGTGGTTAAATTTATATTTGTAGGATTAAAGCATGCAGTCACAAACCAAAATGCTCTAATACAACGCTCAGTTGCAACCACTGGACTTGCAGTGCCCTGAGCATGCATACAATGTCATACATAGATACAATTGTCTTATATCCATTGTGAGTGCCAAACAGTCAGTATATGTAATGAAGTAGCTGGGTTGCTAATATCATCCATAGTCAGATAGCATAGCTACCTTGGGGACATCATTTCTCATTAGCTTAAGTTGTTGCTTGAGCTTGTTACTGATGTGTATTCCAGGAAGCGGAGCATAGTTACATGCGGCTATAAAATTAATGTAAAATACCACTTTAATTTATAATGATGCCAAGTATAATGAGTATTGGTTTAATGTTGTTTTTTTTATTAATGCAACAACAAAGCACTACTCTGAGACCAAGTATTCACAGAGTGGATGTCATGGTTGGCTCCCAACCATGCCATATGAGTTCCTGGCATTTCATTCCCTTCTGTCTCTGAACACAAGCAATTCTACCAAAGTTGATCTCCATTATCTATCATTATATACACATGGATGATGGAAACCTCGGCTCAAACACATGCAGGAATCAGGGGTTACATATACATGGGTTACATATATATACATGCACTCCAATACAAATGCATGTGTACTGAGATTAGCCAAATTAGAATATTTTGTCTCGAAATGCCAATTTTTTACTCACCAATATTTCCATTCATGCATATAATTATGGTAGTTTGCCTCAATGACAATTGTAGGTATCATTAAAAGTGTTATTCAGCTTACATACCAACTTTAGATAAAATGCATGTAATACAGAATGTGTATGACATGGAGCATTACAGGACAGGGAGTAACATGGGTAGCATAGCTTAAAACAAGTTCAGTAGCCTGCAGATTTATAATTAAGAAAATACTTATTCAGATCATCACAGATTATAGTGATTTTAAGAACAGATAGAGAAATGGATTGGTCAGCTGAATAGATAGCAATATATGAAATCCATGCATACTGGCACTATAATATTGAGTAGTGATAGTCAGTATAAAAGAGGTTTTTTGTTATTACCATGCATGTATGCTACATGTGATATCAAAAGTACACTAAATTGTTTCAGTTTCTATTTGCAATATATAGTCAGCCATGACAGCTAGTCACTTGAAATTGACTGGATTCTCTTTTCAATATCATCTGGGGGGTTATTTCCATATCCACTGCACACGACAATTCCATGCTGTTGCAGATTAATTTTTTCATGGGAAAGTGCAACTTTGAATTGTTCTTTACAGCCTTTATTGACAAGCACATAGTACCATGCCTCTCTCCCTTTATCCATTCCACGCACAAGATACATGAAATCAATTATGGCACGTTGCTTTGTGGCATAGTCTACCCAAGTCCAGTGGTGAGTTAAATTGTCAACTTGACATTTCTTGTGTACTTTTTGAAAACACAACAGTTTGGTAAAGTCTTTGCCAAAGGTAGTTTGCGTTGGTGACAGTTCCTCAGAATTAGAGAAACCAAGACATTTATCACTTTCCAATGTAACAGCACCAGTGGAGAAACAGAAATCCTTAACAGTCTGTTCTGGCTTACATGAGGTAAAGATCTTTAGCAGGTAACCTTTTTCTTTAGCTTTATGTCCACATGCTGCTACCAAATTATCTTCTAAAAAATTTGCAAAATTCATTACCCACTGTCCAGCATGAGCACAGTCACAAACTAAATATAGCCCAAGAAGAAAGTCTGGTAGAGATTTATAATGAGAGCAAAGCTGATTGTACCATCTTTGAAACACCAGTTTCCAGTGTGACGTTCACCATAGCCAGTGTACCAGATCAAGGCTACAATATATAACATAATGTTATGTTACAACTTTACACAGTGTCCAAGCACTGAAGGTCTGACAGCAACATGTGCTGCAGCCTTTGAATTAGTATTATCATTTATTTACACATATGTCTAATCAGTCCAAAATTTTGGGCAACACGAATTGTTATGAAATTCTGTGATACCTTTGTTATTAATTTCAATTCATGTCAAAACAGCCAAACTGTGAATAAGGTGCATCCTTTCAAAAAAGAGACAAAATTAGCTAACACCAAGAACACTACCTTTGATTTCACAACTATTTTAACCCAAACCTTATAAATGAAAGTTCTAGCTCTACATTAATAAATATAGAAGATCTAATTGTGTGTTTAATTGGCATGCAGTGGTCTAAAAATGTGTGTTCTATTAGAGTGTAAGGAGACTAATGCACCATATTATATGATTTCTTTTTCAAATAATTAACATCATCATTGTTCCTGGGAAACCAAACCCAACCTTTATATGGCTGGCTTTGGAGTATTTAAAATATTCAAAATGGAGAAATTAATATTCATGCAAAAACACTCAATCTGTGAAAAAGGTTAATTTAATGGCTTAGATGCCAGAGTTGGGCATAGAGCCCCCCCCCCCCCAAAGAAAAAAAAATCCATATGAAAGGTTGAGATACTCTAATAGAGCAGTCAGTTAAATACTCGATCAACAGTCAGAGTTTGAAAACTTGCACCCACCAACCTACGGAACATCAAACTTTTCAGTCATGAAACATATAAAATACCTGGAGTGGTGTGTCCCCCTCAGACCCCTTGCTTTATACAGTTACCTACAACCTGGTCATGATGCACCCCCCCTCTGCCAAACCCTGGATCTGCCCTTGAACAGGGAGCTTTGTACCCAAATGCTTATCCACGGAATTCAGGAAAGGAGAAAAAAGTCTGTAGGCTGTGACTACCAGCCAAATGCTAAACCCACAGATAGTAGCCATCTATGGAAGAAATGTAATTATCATATGCGATATTTATCAATAGTTTTCATTTATGGGGTTAACTGAGTTGAAGAGGCCTAGATGTAAAAAAAGATGAAGAAATGAGAATATTAATCTAAAATCTGATTGATCAATTGATTGATTGAGTAGCTTTATAGTTAGCTCTAGGCCATTCTCATGTAGGAAACCATACATAGCTACAACATACAACAAAACTGTAACACAACACACATTACTAAGTATCTCCAATGAGTATCTCCTTTACTTTAATATCTTTCTCCTTTCATAAACTAGTATATAAAACTTTAATACTATATATGGACATGCTTGCAAGCCGGGTTGATGCATTTAGAAATCAAATTTAGCACAGCAGAAACTTGAGGAATGATTTGTACAAGTTATGCATAGATGAGGTGAGGTAAGTCTAACAAATGAAAGCTTGGCATGGAGCAAAAAAAAACAAAAAAAAAAACAGTGGTTCAATTTCAGCTGACACATATTTTTGGGTTTTACAAGCACAGCTCTTCTAAGGTCTTAAAACTACATGGTCTATATTATGCACTATTAGAGGTCGTTCTATTAGAGTATTTGAGTGTTGCATATTAGCGTATATCAACGTGCAGCCCCTCCCTCCTTCATCATAGGCTGGATCTATGCGTTGATGCAAAGTACGTACCTCCTGGCTCTTGGCAATTTTGAAAAAGTTCTACAATCTTATCAATGTAGAACTGTCGTGGTCTCTGGTTGCAGCCAGTTTCTTCAAATTCGTACTTCAACGTTTTCAGCTTGTCTTCATTAATAAACGCCTAACTATTTGAGATTCTGTAGTATAAGCCCCTCCTCCCTCATCCGTCAGCTTCATCCCTTCAATTCTAGTTGATATCTCATTCAAGTCCATTTCTTCTTTAGGGATGGCCTTAGTTTCTGGATCATATTCCTGCCCGTATGTCGCTATAAGCATGCATTCCATTTGTGTTAGCACACTAGCGGTGGCTTTGTTGTAACGGGGATCCTTCTCGGTGTGTTGAGATGATTGTTCTGCCATTGTCCTTCACCAAATTAGATGCTATACTGCTTGACTGGAAGGCATCTTATTATGTCACACTCAAACTGCTTTCTGTTGTTGACTTATTGTCATGTGATGCAAATGTAGAAAGTGAAAGCATATAAGATTATAGAAGGGCTCATTTATGATCTAAAGTATGTCAACATTGAGCAAACAGGTCACTGAGCACATGCCGGCTGCGATAAAACCGGTACATACATGTATACGTCTCATACTGTAAGCCTTGCTGTAAGCCTAACTCCGATATGTATACACTTACTCATCACCATGACACCTACTTCAGGGGCGGATCCAGAGTTTGGAAAGAGGGGGGGAACCTTTCTGAAAAACAGTTGAAGACCAAAAAAACTTGCTGAAAACCAGTTGAAGACCAAAAAAAAAAAAAAAAAAAAAAAAAAAAAAAAAAAGGTCGCAACAATAATAGCTAGTTATCCTTACCAACTATATCACGTCTGTTATGTAAAATAAAATCCTATTTATAGCTTCATAGGTAAGCTACACTGCCTCATGAACATTGTGACTGCTTTATTAGAGTAATTGACTGCTCTATTAGAGTATCTCGATCTTGTATGCAATTTCTTGAAGGGGGGGGGGGGCATTTGCCCCAAATGCCCCATCCTGGATCCGCCACTGTACTTATGCATTGTGATTTTATTGCAATAAAGAACATGTTTTAACAACACATAAAAACAAAATAACAATTGTTCTAATCAAAGTAGAATACGGCTCTCCACTAAGCACAGCTCAGTGGAGACAGCGGGGAGCTCTGTTGACTGCAGCTTTCTGCTCCTACGAATGGCCAGTACAGCGGAGCGTAATAGTGAGAATGATAGAGCACAGCGCATCCAGGAGAGTGTCTGGTTGTAAGACGTATTGTGCTTCTGTGATAAAAGATCTGCCAAACAGTTGTTGCATGCAAGTCTGACAATATAGTAAAGCTATCAGTGCTAAATCAGTGAATTATTCCCTATGAAAATGTGTGTGATTGCCTACTAATTACATAGTCCCTTCATGCTTTGTAGTGCACGTCTATTCAGTTCTGCGTGACCATCAACGTTTAACATCATTCTTTTATCACTTAAAAGGCTTCATAATATGAATGGCCACAAGATTATACCCATCTTCAAGTCTGGAAATTGGAACTCTGCTAAATGTTACTGCCATATTTCAATAATGACAGTAACAAGTAATAATGTTATTCAAGGTCCTAGCATAGATTTATAAACCCAGGTACCTATAGTCTTATGGTCCTAGAACACCAAATTTCAAAAATCATTGCCTTTATTAGCAACACTCTATTAGCAACACTCAATTTGGCTTTCTCTGCAATCACCCTACCTCACATGACTTCTACTATTTGCTATTATGAACTCTTCACTGGTACCATCAAGTTGACACTATCTATATTGATATACTAAAAGCCTTTGACTCATAATGTGGTATCACTAGACAATTGTACATGTCAATTAGATATCAGCTTAATTGCCACAGTGACTATCTTGCTTGGGGATTTCATCCTGATCAATATACTAAGTGGTGTTCATTGTGGACATGAAAGATAACTATACACATTTGGCGGGACTCAGAGATAAACAAATCCATCCAAAAAGCTGATTAACATCTCTCTGTAATACCTGTTAGTCTAAATATTACTCTCCTAAATAAGTATTTGGTGTCATCAGCAAATGTGAATAATTTACTCAGAATGTTCAAATGAAACGTCTCATTATAAATGTAGATGAGAAATGTAGCGGAGTACCAAAAGGGACACCAGATACAACAGATAACAGTTCTGAAAAACAATTGTTTATGGTTCATGGAGAAATGCACGTACATTTCAGCCGAAGCGTATGGAACCCTAGGACTCATCTGTCGTATTTTTAGCCATAT
Organism: Dysidea avara; assembly: GCF_963678975.1. NCBI lineage: Eukaryota > Metazoa > Porifera > Demospongiae > Dictyoceratida > Dysideidae > Dysidea > Dysidea avara. Next base: position 2,313,153 of record NC_089284.1, on the reverse strand, counting down.
CATCCATTCAAAATCAAAACAAGCTCTACTTATCATTATTTTAACATACTTTTCTCCCCTTATCTCATTACTAACATCAATATTCATAATTTCAATGTTGTGCAACTGAATACTCCTGGATGACTTTACCAGTGACTGTTAACAACGATTAATCAAACTCAAACTCTTACCGCTTATGTATCAATATGAGAGCTCTGATATACTATTCCTCATCAAGTCCTTAAAAAATCCAACTGTCAATTTCAACATCAACAATTACGTAATCCTTTTCTCAGGAACCAATCAACTTACTAAAGTTCAGAAAAGAAACACATACTATCTTTGAACAATGCTACTAGACATTTAACAGAATTCCTCACGTATGGAACACCTTACCTCAACCCCAGTCAGTCAATGGACACACAAAAATCAGCTAAAATCCTTCATATTTACTCATATTCTTTCCAATTTTGATCCTAGTAGCTAGTTCATGCAGTCTACAGTTACCATGTCCATACTCAAGATACCAGCCCCGATTTACTACCCATAACTTTTATAATGATAACTGTTATAAGTAGATAGCAGTAATTATAATCTGTAATTATACAAGTAGTTAAGTGCTGTAATTGTATGCGTATTCTGGCTATGGACAACTTGCCTACAGACCTTATGGTCTGCATTTAAACTATAAACTTATGATATCACTACATGTAACATTTAATAGGCCTCACATGTCAGCAATTCTGATTGGCTACTGGAAATACTTATCATGCTTTAAAAGGCCTCTACTTTCAGTCAACTTGATTGACTACTCATACCACTTTCTTGTTGCACTTCAATGGCTTCTGTGATGATTCTGCTATCTCATTGGCTGCTTTACAGTGCAATGCAAATACAAAAACAAACATATGAAATTTGGGATTAATTACGCTCCTACTATTGGAACTACTGTATGACAAACTAAATCACTATGTGATTAATATACATACAAAACAATATTAACGAAATGCTTTAATTGAACAGTCACTATTGGTATTCAGTAACTGAGGCAATATATCCATATCTTAAGATGGTGCTCAGAGTTTGATACACAATTTTCAGAGTACAGCATTATTCCTGAAGGCAACGTTGGGATTTTCGAAAGCCATTTGAATTAACCATATATCACACCACATTCATCACCAACTGAACGTTTTGTCCATCCAGTACATATAAAACTGAATAGTAAAGTCTGCACAATCACAATGTACAAGAAGCATGCACTATATAGTAAATATTATGTTTACTTCAGGTAAGGCGTTGTGCACATACACACACATGTATAGCAATGAGTGCTTATCTTATCTGTATTATAAAATGATTTCCTGTTCACAGTAATGAATTCCTGCTTGTATGTGCTTCACTCACTGATAGTCAACACTGTGCAAGTTGTTAGCAGATCATCAACATTACTGACATTATGTTTACCAGCCATTCCTCCTATGAAGATAAACTTGTCCTCTCCAATTTTGACCGATCGTCCTAAGTAATAGTCACGAGGTACATTTCCAACATAGTCCCAAGCCTTTGTGTCAGGATTGTAAATATGCATCAGCGACAACAGTTCCCATATGGGCTTGTCTTCGTCTGGTTGTTCAACCATACAATCTCCACTAAAAATGACCAACTGTCCATGATAGTGATTAACAGAAAAGGAGGCATAAGGCATATCAGGTAACTTATTCCATACTTGACCACTATATTGGGCATTACAACTGTTCTGCAGCAATTCAGGGAGAGATGCAGCAACCACACTACAAGTACTAGCACCTATTTTATTGTCTGAACCAACAGCAATATACAGTGTATCACCAATGATCAGGGGAACTGGCTCACTTACAACATGTGGCAATCGCTCAACTGCTCTCCACTGGGAATTAGAGATATTGATGTCGTCAATATATAGTACTTCGACTGCTCTTGTTAGGGTTTGAGGCTCCAGACATGTAATGCCACCAGCAACGATAACTTCTGACTGATAAGCAATTGCTGATGAAACACATCTTCCAGTGGGCATGTTAGGATATGGGGTGGACCACTTTGCATACTTTTCATCCCACAGAAACACTTCATCACTTATTACCAAATCATCATAGTTCTTAGTAAAGCCTCCGATGGCTAATAGCTGATGTTTGTCTGGTACAGCCACTAAACTGAACTTGGCATAAGGCAGTGGAGGTAACACATCCCAGCAATTTGTGATAACATCATATACAAGAGGATCACAATATGAGGCACCACTATCCACCACACCAAGATATATTCTGTCATGCAACAGTGCAATAGTGTGGACCCACCGTTTGCCAGGTAAGTCGGTGCAGTGACTCCAAGTTAGTTTCAGAGTGTTCCAAAACTTTTTACTACTCTTGCTGGTCTATAAATGTAACAAAATAAACCACAAGCATATATAAATATGAAATTGTTGTTAGTAACACACACATACAATTACACACAGCACACTACACACACAGACACACACACAGCAATGTCTTCAGCTGCTATATAAAGAAAAGGTCACACTACCCAGTTGACTGGACCGTTAGTACTCTACTCAGGTGACTATGAGTCAGTGCTGGCAAATTCTCCTGGTGGTACCCCATAGGGGACTGTACCATGCCTGACAAGTGAAAGTTTGGGCACCCAAGGTTTCATCTGGACTTCACCAGATACATGAGACATGCACTTGCTTCTCCCAAATAACATTGGGCGTCCATTGATGACACAGCTGAGTGAGCTACATTCTCAGGTAACACTGAGTCATGAATAAAGTTTCTTGCTCAAGGGAAACAATAATAGCAACAACTTGGCATCATGTGAGCATCAAACCTGGAACATTACAAATATGGTACTCTACCACTTGGCTAGTTGCCATTCAAAACATACAACACACACACACACACACACACACACACACACACACACACACACACACACACACACACACACACACACACACACACACACACACACACACACACACACTACCTGTAAATAATAATTTGCTAGCTCTTGATGCAAATTTACTTGTAGTCTGGCCATTTCCTTTTCCAAATTCAGGGAGTCTACTTTGCTGTTTTGTTCTTGTAATTCACTGGTTTTCTTGACCAACTTTGTTCTAGTCTTATCCAGTTCTGCTGTTTGGTTCTCTACCTGTAGTAGCACCTCCTGTAGTCTCAGTTGTGCCTGTAGCAAGTTATCTGGTAAGGTAGACTGCCTGTTAGCTACTAGTGTCTCTAGCTGGTCACACACTTCTTCAGCAGTTGGCCTGTCAACTGGAACATTTTCCAAACAATTTGAAATCAAAGGAACCATCACATCCTCCACTGACTTGGGTATTTTATCAAGGTACTGGCTACGTCTCTCAATCTCTGAACAGGAATATGCTTCAGATAGGTCATTAGAATTGACCATGTTTTGTGAAGGAGTTGGCCACTGGTGGGATAGTGTGTGAATGATGACACAACCAAATGAAAATATGTCGACTTTCCTTCCAACATTATTAGCTGAAAGTCTTTCAGGGGGAGAAAAGTCTGATGACAGGCTATTTGTGCCCACATGATCAATGAAACGGGCTGTATTCAAGTGGGCAATCTTCACTCCTATGCTTTCAGACACTAAGATCTTAGTGCTCGACAAATATTTATGTACAATTGGTGGGTCTTGAGAGTGAAGATACCTGAGTCCCAAGCCAACCCCATGTACAATGCGCATTTTAATCTCCAAAGGAATGACTTCATTCATCTCCAGTAGCTGTTTAAGATTACAATGTAAATGTTCCATGACAAGACTGGGCACTTGGTTGCCACAAGGAAAGCAGACACCAAGAAAACAAACTAAATTTGGATGGTTCAAGCAACTCATTCGCTTGCACTCTCTCATAAAATTTGCCTTTAGAGTGAGAATTTCCTGTTCAGTTGTGTCAATGATGATCTCCTTTACCACAACTTGTAGCCCTTCCCATTTGGCCATTTTGATTCTCGAGGTGATGCTGGAATTGGCCCCTTTGTAATCATGGAGGTAATCACCCATTTGAAGATTATTAATCGTGCAGGTATGTAAAGCAGCACCTTCATAGTCCACACTCCCCTCCATGGTCGTCCTTACAAAAGCGGCCAAAAGTTTCTCTCTCTATTAGCAGATTCGTCTCCGAGGTGTACCGGTAATTGCAGGCGCTCCGAATATATATGCGCGCAAGAAATATGCAGATGGAATAAAAGTTGACATTGTGGGTTTGAGAAAATGGCAGATGACGATGGTGTTGTCCAAGTGAGGAACTCACAAGGTGCGCTGGTGTCTACCGAAACTCGTAAAATAAATCAGCCTAAAAAGGTAGCTCTTGACGAAGATGAGTTTACAGATGTAAGTCGTAAATACTAAAAGTATTAAAATGCTGTACTTATAGGCCTATGCATATATAGACACTCCTACCTAAGGGTGTCTATATTATCTATGGTGTATATGTGGCCCTTCATCATTGAGGAACGATTCGGAACGATTACCGTAGAGCCTAAATATTGCGAGTGGCAATATTTTCGAAGTTGAGCAATGTAAAAACATAGATCCTTTGAATATGTATGCTAAAAACAAGATTTGCGAGCAATATGTATCTGATTTTCACTGTTAACCCAAGCCTTGAAAAAGGAAAAATTTCCCCCTTGAAATATTTAGACTACACCCTGGTAGTCTAAATGCTGTGGATGTAATTGGTCAATCTCCACACTTAGAGTATTCATCCAAAAACTTTCTAGGCCGTTGCTATTAGTACGGTCACGTACGAATAGTCCACGTGGTATTAGTACGGTCATGTACGAATAGCCCACGTGCTATTAGTACAGTCATGTATGAATAACCCACGTGCTATTAGTACGCTCACGTACGAATAGTCCACGTGCTATTAGTACAGTCATGTACGAATAGCTCACATGCTATTAGTACGGTCATGTACGAATAACCCACGTGCTATTAGTACGCTCACGTACGAATAGCCCACGTGCTATTAGTACGGTCATGTACGAATAGCCCACGTGCTATTACTACAGTCATGTACGAATAACCCACGTGCTATTAGTACGGTCACATACGAATAGTCCACGTGCTATTAGTACAGTCATGTACGAATAGCTCACATGCTATTAGTACGGTCATGTACGAATAACCCACGTGCTATTAGTACGGTCACGTATGAATAGTCTACGTGCTATTAGTACAGTCATGTACGAATAGCCCACGTGCTATTAGTACGGTCACGTATGAATAGCCCACATGCTATTAGTACAGTCATGTACTAATAGCCCACATGCTATTAGTACAGTCATGTACGAATAGCCCACATGCTATTAGTACGGTCACGTATGAATAGCCCACGTGCTATTAGTACGGTCACGTATGAATAGCTCACATGCTATTTGTATGGTCATGTACGAATAGCTATGAAATCACCTTGTGCTATTCGTACAGCAGTCTGTATGAATAGCAATAAAGCTATTCATACGATGGTACGTACGAATAGCTTACCTGTTATTCGTGCGGTCACATAACTAGGGTGTAACTACAAATAGCTAACTACAAATTGCCAAAAAGCTATTTGTTGGCAACGGTCAGCTGCCTCCTCAGTGACAGAGATTGACATAGCTACAGTGTGTATTTAGGAGTGGGCCTGTGCCCTACCAAAGAGTTTTGGTATGTGAGATCGAGATATTGTAATAAAGCAATCAATCACACTATTCAGAGAAGCAGTGTAGTATACTACATATTTGGTGGAGGACTGCCATTGTCAGCAGGCTGTGACTTTTTTTTGTTCTAACCCAGAGATTCTGGATACACCACTGTTGACATAGCTCATTCAAGCTCAGCTGACTTATTGAGTTTCCATGCATGGTACAGTGACACTGCATGTTCACTTTTTACTATATGTATGTATTGTAGCCTCTACTGTTGGTAAGAGCATGCATAATTTTTATAATATAATAATAATAATAATCACAAAATCAATATTCAGCTGGTTGACTTAAACTAATACAGGAATATCAGTTATTAACTGCTAGCTAGCTAGAGGTAACGTACAAAATTATAAGTATGTACATTGTATGTCATAGATGACCATGGCTTACTTTGTGGTCATAATGGCATGGTGCTAGATCTCTGCCAAAACAAAGAATATACACTCTAGTAATAAATTTGCATTTGCACTTTCCAAGATGGACCTGGATTTATGCTGATCAAGAATTAGCAAAAGCAACAATTTATTTCAAACATCAGTTGTGTGACATAGGAAAACTTCAGAATCTGACATGGGTTTGATTGCTACCCATGCAGTGGTTAGCTGGGAGTGAGACACTTAACTCTTGTCATACTAGTTATGTGTAGCTGGTAGTGAGATACTTAATGTGATCATCTTCAAGCTTGTCTACTTTCATTAATATCGTGCTGACATTAATTACGATTGTTAATCCATCAAATACATTGCAGCACTGAGTAGTTGGACTATTGCTTATCTTGTAGTCAGGGTGACTGTTCAATGAATTGCTGCAAAGTAGAAAGTTTACGGTAAGTCGCTGCTTATAAGTGATGACTCTAAAATGGTTTGTTCACCTTGAAGTGGTGAGTACAATGGGTGGCTGCTAATCTAGAAGTGCCAACTGTACAATCTATAATTTAGACACTAATCCAGTAATGCTTACTCATTCTATAACTATATGGTCCCTTTCTGAATACTTCTTTGGTGCACATGTTGCCAATGCTGATTCAAATGATATTTCTCGCTAGTCTCGCGTGCCGCTTATCGATTGATAATTATAAATGCCTAGCTGTGAGAGGTAGGCACTTATAATTATCAATTGATAAGCGCCGTGTGAAAAGTGGGTCTAGCCACGTGAGACTAATTCCTCGCTGGAAAATTGTCAGAGTGTCTGGCCATAGTCTGGCATACAAATTCGACTTGCTGAAACGTCGATATTGCGTCACAAAGATCATCGGTGATACTTTAAAAAGTCCACCAAAGCATTTGACAATTTACTCTAATCAAAGATGTACCAGCATAGAGCAGACATTTACACCACCAAACGTACGTGCCAAAAGCCATGTGTAGTTTCCTGAATGTGAAAACCGTTGAACTAGTTCATTTATTATGAATCACATGACTGCCATACTAATAGCCCTAGAACTATTCATACATGACTGCCATACGAGTAGCCAGTCCGAACTTTCTAATATCAAACAGTATGGTAGTACTGTTTAAGTAAGGATCCCCCAAAAGTGACACATGTTGCCTAAAATGCTGCCTTTAAAAATCATCCTAGAGACATCTTAACATGATGAAAACCACCTTTACGGAATAGGGAAATTATCGCCTCAATGTGATTTCATTGCATGAAGAAGGACAAAGACCAGCCTGATTGAAGATAAAAGGTGCAGAGAACCCATACTTGTCGGAACTCCAAAAAGCACATGCCACCGGTGAGTTTGTTATTGTTGTGTAAAATGGTGGCTGTGCACAGCTTTGTTTGGCCTCCAGCCTTGTGACTGTGGTCAGGCAGGCAGGCTGGCAGACAAAAAAAAGTTTTTGTAATTTCTATATCTGGCCGTCTGTGCGTCTGTGTTTTCTTGTTTTTAGTGCTGTATTTGATGTTAGATGGACTAATATTATCAGCACTTTCCTTGAACAGCACATTTAGATGCTGCAAACAAGCGTATTTAAGTGCATACACTCAGAACTTTATGATAGGCTCAGTAGCACACCTATTAATGCAATCTTGGTTGATTAATAACAATCGAACACTGAGACCACACCTCTTAATAATCTATTTACTTGATCACGATGACACACTCCATTATTATTGATCAAGCTGTATTCGTAATGCTAGCACAGTGAAAATATGAAATAGTGACATGCTCCCTGGTAGGTGAAATGCTGACTCAGAATACTCGAATACAGCGGTCACCCTAATAGAACAGTCGCATGTACATAGCTGTATGCTATGACTAAAAGATCCCAGCTTATAATTTAAAAGTGAAGTAGAGATCTAAAGTAGTGAAAAAAGAGATAAATGATGGTATTACAGCGGAAATCCCTACTTCGGCATTGAACAAAATCATTGTTATATTATGCCAGTGTATTGATTTTCCCACCGAGCTAT